>NC_133618.1:631120968-631200968 GCF_048593235.1 Sminthopsis crassicaudata
TAAAAATTGATTAATTGGTAGAAAAGACTGAGAGATGTGAACAAGACAGTAAAGCAATGAGATAAATTCAAAACTTGCTAAACAGCCAGATGCAAAGATTAATCATTAATGATTTGAATGTGGCTGGAGATAGCCAGTGGAGCACCCCAAGCATCTGTGACTAGCCCTGAATTGTTTAACATGCATATTCTTATCAATGATTTCATATAGAAGGTGGTGAAATTCCCATTAAATTTGGGGTCAACACAAAATTAAGAAGAGATAACATAATAAATGATCAAACTAAAAAATAACATAAAAATAATAAAACTTAATAAATGATAAAATTACCCAAAATTATTTTGACTGTAGAGCATTGGGAAGAATCTAAATTCAATAGGAATTTTTAGGAGTCTCATACTAGGTCCAAAATCACTTTTACGTGATAAGATGGTAGAATCATGGCTAGACAGCAGTTTCTTTGTAAAGGAAATGGGGATTTTTGGTGGAGTGACAGTTCACTATCAGTCAAATGTGTAACAGCCAAAACCACTAATGCAATTTTGGGCTACACTAAGAGAGACATAGATTTCAGGAATGAGGTGGTTCTTCCCTCTAATTTAATCAAACCACATCTAGAATACCATATTCAGCTCTGAGCCCTCCAATTTAAGAAAGACATCAATAAGATGAGGAGCAAGTAAGACTTCTGCAAACAAGGCTGAATGACCACTCCTTGATATATTAGACTAGTCCACAAGTTAAACATGGTAGCTATTGAGGACTTTGCCAACATTATGAAATGGAGATGGGAAGCGATGAGGTATGCAGAGCCTTGAAGGCATTATTTTTATTTTTCAGGAAACAAAGGCTGGAGAAATTGAAGTAGCTTGCCAGGGGTAACATAGTTAACATATATCAGAGGCAGGCACTGGATCTTTCCATGTTCAGAGGAGGAAGGAACATCAGCTCTGTTTCTATAGAGCTGATTCTATGTTGGGCATACAAAATGGGGTGACAGGCTCAGCAGAGGGGCAGGTAAAGTTGGAAAGATTATAGACTCTAGGTCTCAGCACTGACCATCATGGTTATCATCAGGACTTTGCCTCCAAAATATGTTAACTTTGGCAACAAAGTGAATGGAAATACTTCACTAGTATAGTTTTGAGCCCCCATATACTTTCAATATTTAAGAAAAAATATTAGACTAAATGTGGGCAAATTTGGATGTGAGAATACTTTGTGGATAGTAGAAAGTAAGTGTGTGTGTATGTGTGTGTGTGTGTGTGTGTGAGAGAGAGAGAGAGAGACAGAGAGAGAGAGAGAGAGAGACAGAGACAGAGACAGAGAGAGAGAAAGACAGAGAGAGACAGAGACAGAGACACAGAGAGAGATACAGAGAGAGAGAGAGAGACAGAGAGAGACAGAGAGAGAGAGAGAGAGAGAGAGAGAGAGAGAGAGAGAGAGACAGAGAGAGACAGAGAGAGAGAGACAGAGAGAGAGAGAGAGAGAGAAAATGAGAATGTTATGAGTTGCTTATGTTTACTCCTCCTTCTGCTGGACTCAGATCAGAAGAACAGAATTGAGGCTTCCTGCCAGAGAAGGCGGCCTCCATTTAATTTACAAGGACACTAGATGAGCTCTAGTGCTCCACATTTTATTGTTCTTGGGATATAAGCCGTGTGAGAATGGACAAGTCATTTCATCTCTGCTTCCTCATTTGCAAAATATAAATATTCTACTTCTTTCATAGAAAGTTGTGAAGAAAGCATTTTTAAAATTAAAATGACAATATGATTTATTAATTATTATTACTCTGGAGGTGGAAATTCAAAGAAGAGATTCTAAAATAAATGTCTTTTAATTGATTTCTTCAACACTTCAAAATATCTGCAATTCCATTAGTCCTCTCTTCCAATAGCTCTAATAATTGCAAAAACAATCTTATTACAAAAAAGCATGTATAAGCAATCTCCAACTAATGAAAAAGGTTGTGTTACAAAAAGTTTGTTGGCAAATCAATTTTTTTTGGAAACTTGGAAACATTTTTTCCCAGAGAAAATAATGATGTTTTGGCATCCTAGGCTGGCCCCACAAAAGTCTTTTTTAACCTTTACTATAGCTGAATTATAATATCCATTGTACAAAATTTCAGGTCATAGTACAGAAGATTTTTTTTAAAGGGCTATGAATTTTCTTCCTCCTTTTCAAAAAAATAAGCCCCAGACAGAGTGAAATTTTAAAATATTTTTGTTTATGATTAGCTTCCTCTTACCCTCCTTTCTGCCCTGCCCTCTTCTCCCTGAGACTTTAGGCATGCAATTCTACTTAGTCCTTTACTGGGAAAAACCTACCCATACCTATATTTCACCTCTCAAAAATATTCTATGCTCCAAAAATTGCCATTCATCCCCTCCTTCAAAAAAACTTACCATTCTTTACAAGATATTCTCCAATTGATAAATGGTCAAAGGACATGAACAGATAATTTTCAGACAAAGAAACTAAAGCCATTTCTACTCATATGGAACAATTCTCTAAATCACTATTGATTAGAGAAATTCAAATTTAGACAATTCTGAGGTACCACTTCACATCTTTCATATTGGCTAAAATGATAAGAAAATATAATGATAACTGTGATGTGGAAAAACTCAAATACTAATACATTGTTGGTGGAGTTGTAAACTGATCCAACCATTCTGAAGAGCAATATGGAAATATGCCCAAAAGACTATCAACCTTTGATCCAGCAGTGTCTCTTTGTCTGTATCCCAAAGAGACCATAAAAGAGGGGAAAGGACCTACATGTGCAAATATGTTTCTAGCAGCCCTTTTATAGTGTCAAGGAGCTGGAATCTGAGTGGATGCCCATCAGCTGGAGAATGGCTGAATAAGTTGTGGTATATGAATGTTATGGAATATTATTTTTCTGTAAAAAATGACCAGCAGGATGATTTCAGGAGAGATTTATAGGAACTGATGCTGAGTGAAGTGAGCAGAACCAAGAGAACATTGTACACAGCAACAAGAAGATTATGTGATGATCATTTCTGATAGACATTTTCAACAATGAGGTGATTCAGGTCAATTCCAATTGACTCTTGATGGAGAAAGCTATCTGCATCCAGAGAGAGCACTTTGGAGACGAAATGTGGATAACAATATAATACTTTTATCTTTGTTATTGTTGTTTCTTGTTTTTTCCTCTCATTTTTCCCCTATTTGATTTGATTTTTCTTATGCAGCATGATAAATGTGGAAATGTACTTAATTTTTAAAAATTTAATTTGATTTAATATTTTTCCCAGTTACATTAAAAATAATTTTTATATTTGTTTTTTAAATTTTTGAGTTCTAGGTTCTCTCTCTTATCCCGACCCTCAATTAAGAAACCACATGTGAAGTTATGCAAAACATTTCCTTAAAAGTCAAGTTGTGAAAGAAAACATAGATCTCCTACCCCAAAGAAAATAAAAACCCACATGAAAAATTAAATATATATATATATATATATATATATATATATATATATATATATATATATATATATATATATATATATATATATATTGAGAGAGAGAGAGAGAGAGAGAGAAACAGACAGAGACAGAGATAGAGAGAGAGAGACAGAGAGAGAAAGAGGGAAGAAGGGAAGGAGGGAGAGAGAATGCTTCACTCTGTATTCAGACACAATCAGTTCCTTCTCTGGGTATGGATAGATTTTTTTCATCTTAAGTCCTTCAAAGTAGTCATGGATGATTGTAGTACTGAGAATAGCTTTACAACTGGTCATCCCAAAACATTGCTAGTTCTTTGTATATAGTACATTTCACTTTGCTTGAGTTCATGAAGAACTTTCAATTGTTTTTTTTTTCTAAGAGCATCCAGATCATCATTTCCCATAGAACAACAATATTCCCTCACAATGTAGAAATATGTTTAGAAAAATTGTACATGTTTAATCTATATTGGATTATTTGCTGTCCAGGGGAGGGAGAAGATAGGGAGATAGGGAGAAAAATTTGGACCACAAGGTTTTGCAGGGGTGATTGTTGAAAAACTATCTTTACATGTATTTTGAAAAATAAAAAGTTGAAGGTGGCTTAGCTATACCTGATCTAAAACTATATTATAAAGCAGTGATAATCAAAACCATTTGGTATTGGATAAGAAATAGACTAGTTGATCAATGGAATAGGTTAAGTCCACAGGACAAAATAGTCAATAACTATAGCAACCTAGTGTTTAACAAATCTAAAGACCCCCAACTTTCGGGATAAAAATTCACTGTTTGACAAAAACTGCTGGGAAAATTGGAAATTAGTATGGCAGAAACTAGGCATTGACCCAAGTTAACACCATATACTTAGGCATAAAGAATGAAATTATAAATAAATTATAAAGAAGAACATAGGATAGTTTACCTCTCAGACTTATGGAAGAGGAAGGAATTTGTGAACAAAGAAGAACTAGAGATCATTATTGATTACAAAATAGAAAATTTTGATTATATCAAGTTAAAAGCTTTTGTACAAACAAAACTAATGCAGACAAGATTAGAAGGGAAACAATAAACTGGGAAAACATTTTTACCATTAAAGGTTATGATAAAGGCCTCATTATCAAAATATATAGAGAATTGACTCTAAGTTATAAGAAATCAAGCCATTCTCCAATTGATAGTCAAAGAATATTAACAAACAATTTTCAGATGAAGAAATTGAAACTATTCCTAGTCATATTAAAAGGTGTTCCAAATCATTATTGATCAGAGAAATGCAAATTAAGACAACTCTGAGATACCACTATCCACCTCTCCGGTTAGCTAAGATGACAGGAAAAGATAATGACGAATGTGGGAGGGGATGTGGGGAAACTGGGACACTAATACATTGTTGGTGGAGTTGTGAACAGATCCAACCATTCTGAAGAGCAATTTGGAATTATGCTCAACAAGTTATCAAACTGTGCATATCTTTTGATCCAGCAGTGTTACTGGGCTTATATCCCCAAAAAATATTAAAGAAGGAAAAGGAACCTGTATGTGCAAAAATGTTTGTGGCAGCTCTATTTGTAGTGGCCAGAAACTAGAGAATGGATGCCCATCAATTGGAGATTGATTGGGTAAATTGTGATACATGAATGTTATGGAATATTATTGTTGTGGAAGAAATGACCAGCAGGATGAATACAGAAAGGCTTGGAGAGACAGGAATTGAATGCTGAGTGAAATGAGCAGAACCAAGAGATCCTTATACACTTCAACAGTACTATATGAGGATCAAGTCTGATGGAAGTGGCTATCTTCGGCAATGAGAGGATCCAAATAAGTTCTAATTGATCAGTGATGAACAGAACCAGCTACACCCAGAGAAAGAATGCTGGGAAATGAGTGTGGACCACAACATATCATTTGCACTCTCTCTGTTGTTCTTTGCTTGCATTTTTATTTTTCTTCCCAGGTTATTTTTACTTTCTTTCTAAGATTTAGATGTGACTTTTCTTGTGCAACAAGGCAACTGTATAAATATGTATACGTATATTATATTTAATATATACTTTAACATGTTTAACATGTATGAGACTGCCTGCCATCTAGGGGAGGGGATGGAGGGAAGGAGGGGCAAAGTTGGAACAGAATTGTTTGCAAGGGGCAATGTTAAAAAATTACCCATGTATATGTTTTGTCAATAAAAAGCTATAATAAAAAAGAAAAAGAAAAAGTTATAAAAAGAACTTACTATTCTCTCAGCACAAATGTTTCTAAGTATATGTTAAGACGCATTCTCTCATTGGTCCAATTTATACTACTACTTGAATAGAAGTATTTTAGAGGAAAAAGCTTAGAAATCCAAAACAAACTCTAATTAGTGGAATTTCAAATAATCACAAGAATGAAGTAAGGGAAAAATTGAGTCAGTGAGAGGTGGAGTATTGAAAACAGAAAATAGAGCTAGGCCAGTCCAGCCTCTAAGTTTCTACCCCAATAATTCTCACTCTAATGCATTTGGCTTCCCAGAACTAACCCTGCTTTTCATAGTCAGATAGGTAGGAAGTTAGTAAAAAAGCATTTAATAAGCACTTTCTGTGTGCGAGGTACTAAACATACAAAGAAAGGCAAAAACATAATCATTGCCTCCATGGGACTAAAAGTGTAATGACAACATGCAAACAACTATGCACAGACAAGCTATATATAGTATAAATGGGAGATTGTCTCAGAAGGAAGGAACCAGCTGACAGATGGAAGAAAGACTTCCTAAAGAATGGGATTCTTGCCAAAATTTGGCAAAAGCCAGGAGGCAGAGGTAAGGAGAGAGACCATTTGGGCATGTGGAATAGCCAGTGAAAAGGCACAGCATGTCTGGCCTGGACCCATCCCCCAAATGGAGGTTCCCCGCCTCCACTTACCAAAGAACTCAGCAATGGGAGAAAGATGCTGTTATGGCTCCAGGTGAGAGTGTCCAGGTATAAAGGCAGTTTCAGGATGAGAGGCAAATGGGTAATGGGGTTGAAGCCTGAAAAGTCAGAAACACAGCAAATAAGGGAATGATCCTAAGGATGAGAGGAACTAATAATTTGTACATTTTTAGCAGAAATCAGTGACACAATACTAGAGGAAGTTCTGAAATCAATAATCATACCCTGAATATCCAGTAATACTCAAGGAGGCCACAAATGAATTTGCCTTTCAGGTAGCTACACACAAAAGCCATTCTATAAGGACAATCTCTAGAATCATAGGATAATATTGCTTTTGTTACTCTTATTCACCCTTCCACTAAACAAACATTTATGAAAAAATCAATTGTGTTCTTTACTAGGGGAGACACGATGAATGGCAAGTTCTCAGGGAGTTTAGAGCAGCATCTATAAACTATTAGTCCCATTTTAGCTTCAAAAGACTTTTTTCAGCTACCTTTTTAAATCTTTGATTTATATGTTTTGATTTTGCATCATCTTCCTACCTTCTTCCCTCCTAGTAAATCATCCTCATAACAAATATTTTAAAAAGAAAAATTCCCCCATTATTAGTTTGCCATGAGCTATTTTTAAAAATCACATCTTAAGTTAGCAAAATAATCAAAGCAACAAGCATTTATTAAGTACCCACTGTTTGCTAGTCATAGCATGGAAAGAAAGAAAATTCCTGCCCTCAAGAAGCTCACAATCTAATGGAAGAGATAATATGCAAACAGCTATGAACAAACAAGGCATATACAGGATAAACTGTATATAAGATAAGAATATAAACAGAGGGAAGGTAATATATTCTATAATTATTCCTATCGTACACGTGAGCATCAAGAGCAGATAATGAAAATGAACCAAAAATGACTTTCACTTCTACTTCTGCTCCTCTAGAAAATCCCTTTCCTGAAAGTTAGAGAATCAATCCTGATCTTTTTAACTTCCCCCGAACACTTCTCTTTCCTTTACTCTCTTCAATAGCTCTAGATTTACCTGTCCTTCCTTAGTAGAGATGAGCTGGAGTTAGCAGCTAGGTCAGAAAAAGTTAATTGTTAAATTTTCCAGAGTGAGTAAATTTCCAAGATTGTCTCTTGCAAATTAGCAAATCGGGGCTTGATTTATTGTTTTGTTGATTACCTGGTCTCAAAAAAGTTGACAGAGAAAATGGTAATAATGCAGGGAAAGCCTAAAAATGGGTCTTATGTACATTCCTCCACCCTGAAGGGTTGATTGTTAAATATTTACCTGAATACCCCTATTCCTTGGCCAACTTTCATTTAAATGCTACATTCCTAATTTTTTAAGTCTACATAATGATTTTTGTATATTTAATTTTTTTGGTAGTTCAGCCTTGATGATTATTTAACCATCATCCTTCTATACTAAGAGGGGGTAAATTCACTTAACTCTTTGAACCACAGATAGCCAGACGGGTCCTCTTTCTTATCTCTGTCTACATAGTACAAGATACAATCAGGCCTATTTGCACTAAAGGCGATCACAGTTTTCCAGGAAGCTTTTTTCTTTAGTCCTTTGTACTGGCAGATTTATATGAATAGACCTGCTTGTAGATATTGTTTCCAACTCAAGACAACTCACACAGTAAGTCACATAAAAGTTCTTATTTAAAGATTTTTAACTTAAGATTGTGGTACCAAGATAAATAGATTTACATTTGTATAACATTAGTAAGGAGGTTCATAGCCAGATTGGCTGAAAGCTGATAACTTTTCAATATAATAGCTCTTAAAGACCAACTAAATTAACTGGGGGGCTGCAATCTACTTCGGGGGAGAAAACAACTATACCAAAGAAATGACTGATTCTTGGAGTGATTGATCAGCATTACCTAAAGCAACAGGACTAATACTATACAGAAAGCGAGACATCAGCAGAGTTGTCTAAATACTGTGGCACAGAACACTTATTATTTAGGAAGATGATAAGGTAGAACATTAAAAAGGGAGTTTACTAGGGAACCACAAAAGACAATTTCATTGGTATGCATCTCATACCTCTCAGATTGATTAAGATGACATGAAAAGATAATGATAAATGTTGGAGGGGATGTGGGAAAACTGGGACACTGATGCATTGTTGGTGGAGTTGTGAAAGAATCCAACCATTCTGGAGAGCAATTTGGAACTATGCCCAAAGAGATATTAAACTGTGCACAACCTTTGACTCAGCAGGGTCATTATTGTATCCCAATGAAATCATAAAGGAGGGAGGATGATCTACTATCTGCAAAATGTTTGTGGCGACTCTTTTTGTGGTAGCAAAAAATTGGAAAATGAGTAGGTGCCCATCAATTAAGGAATGGAAGATATTGGAATATTATTGTTCTATAAAAAACTGATGAATAAGCTGATTTTAGAAAGGCCTGGGAAGATTTACACAAAGCAAAACAAGCAGAACCACAATTACATTGTACACAATAAGAGCAAGAATGTGCAATGATCAACCATGGTTCTTCTCAGTGTTTCAATGATCCAAGGCAATCCCAATAGACTTTGGACAGAAAATGCCATCTGTATATGAAAAAGGAGACTGAATACAAATCAACATATGCTATGGTCGTCTTTGTTGTTGTTTTTCCCCTCTCTCCCTTTTGTTCTGATTCATTCAGTCAGTCATTCAACAAATATTTATTAAGCTCCTACTATATACCAGGCACTGTGCTAAGTGCTGGGGACACAAAAAGAGGCCCTTGAGGAGCATACAATCGAATTCATCATTTATCGAACAGTGGCTGTGAACAGAAGGCTGTGCTAGGTGCCAAGAAAGTTAAAAACTAAACGAGACTTAGTATCAGTCCTGAAGCAATCCTTCAAAGGAGTTGTGGTTTTGTGATTGTTTCATAAGAATACTTTTTTACCCCCTTTCCCTGTGAAAATCCAGGTGTCAGGTCATTGGTGCCCCCTTCAGGTTCCTGGCTGCAACTGCTCCCCCATTGGAAATCCCTCCAGATTTCTTGCCAGGGGATTCCCCACTTTTCTCCACATTCCCAAATTATCATCCTCAAACCTCTTGAGTGATTTAAAGGAGATTTGCTTGAAACACTATCAAAAGACCACAGTAGGATCATGGCCTTGGAGTTGGACAGTCAGAGCTCAGAAGGTATCCGCTCCCAACAGTCTCATTTTACAAATGAAGAAAATAGGCCCAGGATCTCGCAGCTAGTGAGCAAGAGGACCAGAATTTAAACCTAGTCCTACAATGCAACTCCAGAAAGAATTTATCTATTTACAGTCAATAGATCAAAAAGATCAAAGCAAGATGGAGTCATATCTCCTCACAAGTTAACCAACTAATTAATAAGTAATTATTAAGCACCTAGTCTACATATCAGCAGCCCTCAATACAAGTAAAAGATTGTGCTTCCTTACAATAGCACTTATGCAACACTTGAAATTTTGGAAAACGTTTAAAATAGCTCCTTTGATTCTCAAGTGAGGGTGTGGTGGGAGCCATGTTGGTTTTGCCCATGTAGGTTATGTTTGTCCAGAAGGAGTTTGCAAGGAGACAAGAGTAAACATCTCTAACATTTCCTCCCTCATACTTTGCCAAGAAAGACTGATACCTGCCAAGAGAAAAGCCGGAAGCTGGGACCAGAGGCTGGCCTCTGTTCTCAGAGACAAGGAGTACTGGGATGAAACTTTTTCTGTCTGCTGCTTTAGATGTTATTAGCTTAGAAGTCATTTTTAGGTTCAAGCTAAAGTGCTGATCACTGCTGCTTAATAGGAAAGGCTGGCAGGGGAAGCTCCATATCCAAGAAAGGCTCGCCTCGCTTCTCACAGATGCTCCAATGAACATATACAGCAAATAAACTCATTTATCCAAGTTGATAGCAAACTAGAAATCAGAATCCATAAGAGAATTTATATATCATATAATACAAATTGAATGAGCTTTCCCTTTGGGAGACAGATAATTAAGCTCAACAGAGAGAGAGAGAGAGAGAGAGAGAGAGAGAGAGAGAGAGAGAGAGAGAGAGAGAGAGAGAGAGAGAAGAGAGAGAGAGAGAAAAAGAGAGAGAGAGAGAAAGAGAGAGAGAGAGAGAGAGAGAAAGAGAGAGAGAGAGAGAGAGAGAGAGAGAGAGAGAGAGAGAGAGAGAGAGAGAGAGAGAGAGAGAGAGAGAGAGAGGAGGGGGAGAGAGAGAGTCCCAGATTCTCCAAAGTTTGTAGGGTAGCCAGCTAAGGATGGGAATATAATAGAGACTTCCACTCTACATTCTGGCTTCTTCCCAGAGTCTTTCTCTCTCTTCAGGGACTTGAAGAGAGATTGGAAGGGTGTATCTCCTCTCTTGAATCTGGAAGCCAGAAGAACAGTATTTTTTCTCTGCCCACCAACTCTCACTAACTCAGACTGCCCCCAACTTAGGCACAAGTCTCCCTCAATGAGGAGTTTCCTAGCTCTTGTTACAACAACCTTGTAGGTAGGTGCTCGTATCAGTTTCATTTTACTGATTAAAACACACACACACACACACACACACACACACACACAAAGGCTAAAAGAATTGACTTGCCAAAGGTAATACAATTAATAAATTGGAATCCAGATTTGAACTCAAGTCTTCTAAGTCCATGAAGCAATCTGTGATTTCACTCTCTTAGGGGCAGATCTATTACAGTATCTTCACTTCCCCACCCCGGTGTTCAGTTTGGAATATTTTTCTTCTCTTTCATACATTTAAGCCTCTATCACCCATGTTTTCTCTATTTTAGCAACCCAGAGACTAGCATTGTATCAGCTCTTTTTGTGGTGGCAAAGAATTGTAAAATTAAGAGATGTCCATCAACTGAGGAATCACTGAATAAATTATGGCATGTGAAAGTAATGGAATGTTATTATTCTATTAAAAAATGATAAACAGTCTGATTTTAGAAAAGCCTGGAAAATTTTACATGAACTGATGATGAATGAAGCAAGCAAAACCAGGGGAAAAGACTTTACTCAGCAACAAGAAGATTGTATGATGATCAATCAACTCTGACAGATTTGGCTTTTCTCAGCAATTCAGTGATCCAAGGCAATCCCAATAAACTTTGAATGGAAAACGCCATCTGCATCCAGAGAGAGAACCATGGAGACTAAATGTAGATCCACATATTCTATTTTCACCTTTTTTTTCCTTAAGGTTTTTTTATCTCATGGTTTTTCCCTTTTGTTCTGATTTTTCTCTCCCAACATAACTCATATGTAAATATGTAAAAAAAAAATTATGAATGCACATGTATAATCTTAATAAACAAACAAATAAATAATTCTTGGGGGGAAATTATGGCTTAATACTTGGATGGCTTTTACAAAGGAATATATCTTTCCAAAATATAACAAGAACAAATGCATAAAGTTTTACTTCTGTTGTGATATGCTACATTTTCAGCCTACTGGAATTTTCTTCTCTAGCCCTCAATGTAATTTGGGAGGAAAGGACGTGGGCAGGGACCTTTCACCTATTACCCCAACTTGTTCATCACAGAATACCTTACATTCAATTTACTTGTCTGTGAAAGCTTGTCTCCTCCATCTCAATTCCGTCCTCTCTCCACATCTGTTTCTACTATAGCAAACTCTCAAGGTATGATTATTCCCTGCACTGGTACAGACTAAAGTTCTTCAGATAGCTTTTCAAATTCCAGGATCACCTCCATGACACATTGGATCATCAGAGAAGGACTTTGGTGGAGGAAAAACTGATTTATTATTCATTCCAAATTCTTCAAAGGAAAGATATTTCTTTTGTTCATCATTCTTTGAAATTTATATTGTTCCTTTAAGCTATGAAGGTTCAAAGTAGGAATCCATGAGATGACAGATTTCTGTTATTTGGATAAACTTTTTTCTTAATTTAAATTTCTTTTGTATTATTCTGAATCTGACAAATATCTGCAACATGAATAATTCCTTCTATAAAGAACAGGAAAAAGAGTTTTGTGTACCCTGCTATGAGATTCTGTCATCTAATAGTTAATTTAAGTATATGTAAAATTTAACATAGCATTTCCAATACCGCCCTACTTGTTCTTGTCCCCTTCTGAACTTCTTTCTGTTCTTTTCTGTGTGTTTTTAAAATACGTTATTAATTCTCTTTTTAAAAAAACATTTCTTTTTCTTCTTTTTAATCATTACCAGTGTGCATGTGGTGTGACATGTTACTCTGAATCCAATTTCTGCCAGACTTTCTAGTTTTCTCAACTAAGAGGGAGTCCATTCTTTTGTATTCTTAATTGGTTCTATTAATCAATTTTTTTCTTTTAAACCATTTTTAAAAAATCATTACTGCCTTATAATATAGTTAGAGAACCGGTACTACTAGGCTTTTGTCCTGATTTTATAATTGGCTCTCTGTGTACTTGTGATATTTACTCTCAAATATGCCCTCTCTCTTTAACCTATTTCTTTCTTTTCCCTGTTCCTTGTTATTTCCTTGTTGTTTTATATATTCTTACAACAAAAGCTGACTGTGTAGTAATAAAGGTAATTGTGTATGGGGGTTCAGCACCCTTTTGTGTGTTCAGATAAGAGAATC
Source organism: Sminthopsis crassicaudata (assembly GCF_048593235.1). Classification (NCBI taxonomy): domain Eukaryota; kingdom Metazoa; phylum Chordata; class Mammalia; order Dasyuromorphia; family Dasyuridae; genus Sminthopsis; species Sminthopsis crassicaudata. The sequence goes on from NC_133618.1 coordinate 631,133,960, forward strand.
ACAAGATGCCCTTTCCACACGTCTTTTCCTTCCTGTTTATAACTTATTTTTGCATATCTCAATCATAAGTTCATTCCTGTTCTGAGCCAGGTTTACCTTAGGTCATTGTTGGGGTTCAGGATCAAGATTGAAGTTAAATGGACACTTAGTAAATTCACTCACAATAATATTTTTAAAAATACAATTTACTGAGTCATGTGATGCTCTACTCCATCTCAAAATGGAGGATATTTGCCAGGGTAGTGCTACAATGTCAGAAACATTCTCCATAGAATCTACAGTATGCTGGAATCAGTATGTTTCAGTTCACAATAGCTTATTGTTAAATGTTTGCTATAAGCACTTATACCTTGAAAACGGGCAAACACTAAAAATCAGGGTTTGATTTATTGCCTTGTTGATTGTGTGGGCTTAAAAAATCGATGGAGAAAATGTTATCAGGCAAATTAAAACTTATGCAAATTAAATGGATACACATGGAGGGGCAGGTGGGGAGCTCAGTGTAAAGCACATTTATGAGGACATTCTTGTATAATGACAGTAGGAACCTTAGGAAAAGCAGCTCACCCTAAACTGGGCTTCTTATGCCTTTGAAAAAAAAATAAAATTCTGTAGGAGGAGATCTGGCTGACCTGCACTGGAGAAACTGCATAAGGCTTCCAACAATCCTGCCTGGCTCTGTGCTGCAAAAGCTCATCTCTTGAACACCAATATTCTCCCAGCAATGGTAAATGGCTGTGAATCACGGAACATCACGAACTTGGAAGAATTAAATTACGAGTGATCCAAAGAGCAACACAAAGGTACAAGGTGAGCATAACTTTTATGCAAGAAGCCGCATCAAGGCCATTATCAAGGACATGGATGATTGGAGAAAGGGAAAAGTTGGTAATGCTCCAAGAATGTGTAATTACAAGAAATTAGTCAGTCCAAGTGGTAAACTGATCCTCCTGAGATACTGAAAACCCAGGAATGACTTGTCCAGCATTGGCCGATTTTATATGTAGGATTTATGGAAGAATGGTACAGCAGGAAAAGGCATGGGAAGAGAGCCCAAATAGATCAATTATGGATTTGCCTAAGTATCAAAGTTCTGCCATTTGTAGTGAACCTGAAAGTAGGCGGGATAGGAAGTATTCTCCCTATTTTATAGATGAGGAGAGAACACAAGCTTAAATGATTTATCCAAGGTTATAAAGTGAGAGAATGTCAGAACCAAAGTGAGAGTCCAGTTCTCCTGCCTTCTCCCCTCGGGACTTTCCATTAGACCCCATTGTATCTTGAATCACTTGTTGATTTAGGAGCATTTAAGTATAAAGCAACTGGGTAGTATCTTCCATATATTTAGGTTTTTAGTTAGGAAAGCCAAAAATAAGGCATTTTCTTTGAAGATAAAATTATTTTAAAAATCCTAGTGAGTAAAATGATACGGCTATTCAATTTTTGAATATTAGTTATCACACGCATCATCAATAAATATTGGGATTATGTAGCTCAGTACTCTTTTGGGGGTAACTAGGTGGCTCAGAGAAGAGAGCACTGGACTTGGAATCAGCTGAAGGGCACACGTCAAGAGCCTATTTGACCGGGGAACACACTTGGGGCATGTCTAGTAGTCTAGTAGTAGAGTATCCAGGTGACTAAGGAACTGTAGGAACTAGGAATGGGGAACAGAAGAGCTGGGGTGGGGTAGCTCAATAATACTAGAAGGGGTTTAGATATATTCTCCTGAGTCCCCGAGGGAAGAACTAGAAGAAAAACTATAGAGATACAGATTTAGACTAGAAGAGCTTCTTAGTCCTTGGAGGGGTTCAGGAGTAAAATAAACTGCTTCACTTGAGGTTTGCAAGGGAAGGGGATGCTGTTGAAAGGATGCTTATTTGAATATAGGTTGTGGTCAACTTCCCATCCACTTTTAAGGTTCTCTGATTCTCTAATGCCATTTGCAAATTCTATTTTTTCTTGGGAGATTCGTATCTGTGTCTTTCCAAAATTCTCCAAGGAGAATGGACTGAATTTTGAGGCTTTCTTTTGTGTGTCAGAGTCAGCTTTTCCATCTTTTCCACAGCAACCTCATCCCCCTGGTGAAGCTTCCACTTATTCATTCCCTCCCAACAACTGGTGAGTTCTTCCCCAGAAAAGCCTCCATTGGAGAAGGTACTCAGGCTCACCAAGTTCCTCACTTCTACCCCAGCTCAGCTACTGAATTTCACCAGACTATTTCCCAATGACCTTCCCCACCAACCCCACTTGATATATTTCCTCTTTAGATGGGAAAGGAGACAGTTCAGAACTTGGAATGTAACCAAAAGATAAACGAATCTAAGTTCCTGGAGGGCAGAACTCTCTTGTTTGTATTTGTACTCACAGTCCTTAGACTTTCTGGAGTATAGGAATGGATACTTTATCTAATTGAATCTATGTGTATTTTGTTGTGATTTTTAATATTTCCTGAATGTTGCCATCTCTCTTAATCTCCTATCATTTCTCTGAGTCTATCCTTCCCTCACTAGGGTCCCCCTAACTGATTACTCATTTCCTTGATGTTTTTTACAACACAGGATTGGGACATGTCATTATTGGCAATATGCTTCCACCTACTTTACCTACCATGTGTCTTTCTATTGCTTATATGTGTGTATGATCATTTGCCATTATGATTTTTCTGACTTGGGCATTCTATGAAGATGATATCACTGTGCATCCCTGGGAGAATATTGGTTTTAAAACAAAAGTACGGAAAGTGACTTGTCCAGGGTCACAAAGGTAGGAAGTGTTAAATGTCTGAAATCGGATTTGAACTCAGGTCCTCCTGACTTCAGAGCTGGTGCTTTCTCCACTGCGCCACCTAGCTGCCCCATGTGTAGCCTTCAAAGTATGAATCATCCTAACCCTGAAATTCTGTATATTCTGCTCTTTTCTGCTCCTGGCATATGCCCAACAATGAACTCAATGAGCTGTCCATCTACCTTCATACCATACTTTGGGCAATCATCATTAAGCATCCAATTATATATTTTCTTATATTCTCCACTAATTATTTCTCCATCCCCAACTATATTGTAAATTGGAGAAAGATCTTGGTTTATACTTCTGTATTCCACATAGCAACACATTCATAAGGAAACAATAAATATTGACTAATTAAACTTCAATTATTCAGATGTAACATGGAGAAAATGAGAAACTGAAGAGAACAGAAATAAAGGATAGAAAAAGGTGGAATAGGCAAGGGCAAAGGATTACAAGAGGATAGCTGTGATATTCCACCAAAATCTTTGAGTTGCCAAAAGAATTGGAGAACCTCTTAAAGCAGACTTTCTTCACTGCTCTGGGGCAGTCTGATTGGGAAGCCTTGGAATCCCTTCTCAGTAACTTGTCTTTAAATGCTTAAAAGAAAATGCCCAGGATTACAAAGGAAAATCACTTTCATGGAAATAGTTATCAAAATACATATTTTTAAAATCCACAAGTTCACAGAACCCAAAATTAGATGGGTAATCAATGGAAAATTTGGCATAAGTAAAAGTAAAAAATGATGGACAGAGGTAAATGTTTTACAATTTAAACTGTTGGAGGGAACACTGAAATTAAGAAAGTAGATCTACTTTAAGCATGTAAAACTGATTAAAAGACTTCCAAATTACTATGTCCAAAGGACTATCAAACTGTTCACACCCTTTGATCCAGTAGTGTCTCTACTAAGCCTATATCCCAAAGAGATCATTAAAAGGGAAAAGGACCCACATGGGCAAAAATGTTTGTAGCAGCCCTTTTGGGGGGGTGGCAATTTACTGGAAACTGAGTGGATGCTCATCAGTTGGAGAATTGCTGAATAAATTATGATATATGAATCCTAGGGGATATTATTGTTCTGTAAGAAATGATCAGCAAGATGATTTCAGAAAGAACTAGAGAAACTTATATAAATTGATGCTAAGTGAAGTGAGGAGAACAAAGAGAACATTAAACACAGCAACAAGAAGATTATGTGATGATCAATTCTGATGGTCGTGGCTCTTTTCAACCATGAGGTGATTCAGGTCAATTCCAACAGACTTGTAATGGAGAGAGCCATTTGCTTCCAGAAAGAGGACTATGGGGACTGAATGTGGATCACAACATAGTGTTTTTATCTTTTTCCTGTTACTTGATTGCTTTTTGTTTTCTTTCTCATTTTTTCCCCTTTTTGATCTAATTTTTCTTATGCAGCATGATAAATGTGGAAATATGTATAGAACATATATTGGATTGCTTGCCTCTAAGGGAGGGAGTGGAGGTAAGGGAAGGAGAAAAATTCAGAACACAAGATTTTGCAAGGAGAAATGCTGAAAACTATCTTTGCATATATTTTGAAGATAAAGGCTATTATAAAAAAGAGAATTTTTTCCAAATTTATTTAATGTCAGCAGAAAATTATTTATTATTAAATAACTATTTTTATTTAGTCATTCAGGAGCTTAATACACAAATTCACAAAATTATGAATAAAATATGTGAATAACTCATCTATAATATTTGAATTCCTCACTTTCTGATACAACATTTAGAAATATTCTCTATAAAAATTAACATGTGCTATTAGTAAAACAAATTTTTCCAGGAGATTTACTATTGTAAGATCAATGCTAATAAAATGTTTAATAACTGAGTCTTCAGGGAAAAAATGTATACAAAACACACTTTTATGTTTTATCTGCATTATTAACATTTTCTCCATCACTTCCTTAAGTCTAAACAATTGATAAAATAATAGGTCAATCCCTAATTTGGAGTGTTTGCAGATTTCTAAGGTTTAAAGGCTGAAACAGAAATTTTAACAATCAGTTTTCCTGAGCTGATTAGAGCTAACTCCAGTATATCCCTGTTTAAGACAGAAATTTTTCAAATAGACTATTCTTTTAAAATATATTGTACAGTTAATATGGAAATGTTTTACATGACTGCGCATGTGTAAACTAAATTGCATTGCTTGCTCTCTCAGGGAAGGGAGGGAAGAAGGAATAGAATTTGGCACTCAAAATTAATTTTTTAAAAATGTAAGTTGCTTTAACATTTAATTGGGCAAAAAATAAAATCTCATCAAAAAAAGAAAAGATATTATAGATCATAATCTGGAAGAACCTTGATAAGTAAGTCCAGTTCTCTTTTTTTAAGCATTTAATAAATGTTTATTGATTGATTTTTTTTCTTCTCAATGTCATATAATAGAGTCTTACTTTAATACTAGTTTACATGGCAACATATATTCCCATTATATCTTACCTCTATTCTTTTTTTTTTAATAATATTATCCCTTGTATTCATTTTTCCAAATTATCCCCTCCCTCCCTCCACTCCCTCCCCCCGATGACAGGCAATCCCATACATTTTACATGTGTTACAATATAACCTAGATACAATATATGTGTGTAAATCCAATTTTCTTGTTGCACATTAATTATTAGCTTCCAAAGGTATAAGTAACGTGGGTAGATAAACAGTAGTGCAATATTTTACATTAAATTCCCAGTGTTCCTTCTCTGGGTGTAGTTATTTCTGTCCATCATTGATCAACTGGAAGTGAGTTGGATCTTCTTTATGTTGAAGATATCCACTTCCATCAGAATACATCCTCATACAGTATTGTTGTTGAAGTGTACAGTGATCTTCTGGTTCTGCTCATTTCACTCAGCATCAGTTGATTTAAGTCTCTCCAGGCCTCTCTGTATTCCTCCTGCTGGTCATTTCTTACAGAGCAATAATATTCCATAACCTTCATATACCATAATTTACCCAACCATTCTCCAATTGATGGACATCCATTCATCTTCCAGTTTCTAGCTACAACAAAAAGAGCTGCCACAAACATTTTGGCACATATAGGTCTCTTTCCGCTCTTTAGTATTTCTTTGGGATATAAGCCCAGTAGTAGTACGGCTGGGTCAAAGGGTATGCACAGTTTGATAACTTTTTGGGCATAGTTCCAAATTGCTCTCCAGAATGGCTGGATTCTTTCACAGCTCCACCAACAATGTATCAGTGTCCCACTTTTCCCACATCCCCTGCAACATTCTTCATTATTTGTTCCTGTCATCTTAGCCAATCTGACAAGTGTGTAGTGGTATCTCAGAGTTGTCTTAATTTGCATTTCTCTGATCAGTAGTGATTTGGAACTCTCTTTCATATGAGTGGATATAGTTTCAATTTCATCATCTGAGAATTGTCTGTCCATATCCTTTGACCATTTATCAATTGGAGAATGGTTTGATTTCTTATAAATTAGGGTCAGTTCTCTATATATTTTGGAAATGAGACCTTTGTCAGAACCTTTACTTTTAAAAATATTTTCCCAATTTGTTACTTCCCTTCTAATCTTGTTTGCATTAGTATCGTTTGTACAGAAACTTTTTAGTTTGATGTAATTAAAATCTTCTATTTTGTGATCAATAATGATCTCTAGTTCTCCTCTGGTCATAAATTCCTTCCTCCTCCACAGGTCTGAGAGGTAGACTATTTTCTGTTTCTCTAATCTATTTATGATCTCATTCTTTATGCCTAAATCATGGACCCATTTTGATCTTATCTTGGTATATGGTGTTAAGTGTGGATCCATATCTAATTTCTGCCATACTAATTTCCAGTTTTCCCAACAGTTTTTTTTCCAAATAATGAATTTTTGTCCCTAATGTTGGTATCTTTGGGTTTGTCAAAGATTAGATTGCTATAGATGTATCCTTTTTTGTCTTTTGTATCTAATCTGTTCCACTGATCTACCGGTCTATTTCTTAGCCAATACCAAATGGTTTTGGTGACTGTTGCTTTATAATATAGCTTTAGATCAGGTACACTTAGACCACCTTCCTCTGACTTTTTTTTTCATTAGTTCCCTTGCAATTCTCGACCTTTTATTCTTCCATATGAATTTTGTTGTTATTTTTTCTAGGTCATTAAAATAGTTTCTTGGGAGTCTGATTGGTATAGCACTAAATAAATAGATTAGTTTGGGGAGTATTGTCATCTTTATTATATTCGCTCGGCCTATCCAAAAGCAGTAAGTCCAGTTCTTACATGAACTATTGCAGTCAAAACTCTCTTTTTAAATTTTTCTAATCAATCAATAAATTTTCAGCACTTACTATATGACAGACACTGTGCTAATTATTGAGGTCACAACAAAACACAGACTCCCCAACATCCTAGAAGTAATTTATTTCAGTGTTATGAATTCTACTGTCAAGAAGCCCTTTCAGATTTTATCTGATAAATTTCTCTCATGTTACTATTTAAAGAATTTCTTCTTATTCAGTTCCTCATTTGAACTGGGGTACAGAGATGGTGACCAGCTTCAGTATAATAACAACTGAATTACCTGAAAACCATTATTATAATCTTTCAGCCTTCTTTTTTCTAGGCCAGATAAGCTCAGTTCCTTAATATTTCATCCAGGATCCTAGTGACCATTCCTGCATCTGTTAGTCCTCTTCTAAATCTCCTAAAATCTCCATGTTCTATTTTTATCATGTTTAACATATATTGGATAACCTCTAGGGGAGGGGCTGGGAGGAAGGGATGGAAATTGGAACACAAAGTTTTGCAGGGGTCAATACTGAAAAATTATCCATGATGAATACAGAGAGGCTTGGAGAGACTTACATCAACTGATGCTGAGTGAAATGAGCAGAACTAGAAGATCACTGTACACTTCCACAACAATACTGTATGAGGATGTATTCTGATGGAAGTGGAGATCTTCAACAGAGAGAAGATCCAACTCACTTCCAATTGATCAATGATGGACAGAATCAGCTACTCCCGAGAAGGAACACTGGGAAATGAGTGTAAACTGTGAGCATTTTTTTTTCTCCCCAGGTTATTTTTACCTTCCAAATCCAATTCTTCCTTTGCAACAACAACAACAACAAAATTTGGTTCTGCACATACATATTGTACCTAGGATATACTATAGCATATTTAATATGTATGGGAATGCCTGCCATCCAGGGGAGGGGATGGAAGGAAGGAGGGAAAAAATTCGGAACAGAAGGGAGTACAAGGGATAATGTTGTAAAAAAAATTTACCTATGCATATGTACTGTCAAAAAAAAGTTATAATTATAAAATTAATTAAAAAATTATCCATGCATATGTTTTGAAAATAAAAAGCTTTAATAAAAACAAACAAATAAATAAATAAATAAAATCTCCATGTAACTTTGTTTGGCAAAACCCAAAGTTCGACATTATTTTCTTGTAAAATTGACTGGTTTTCAAGAATATGAGTAGCACACTTTGTGGTTCTCACATGTCATAGACATACTTGTCTATTTGTGGTGGTGGTGGTTCTAATCTAGAACAGCTCCAAGGACAACATCAGAATTTTGAAATTGTGGGTATCTTTTGTTTTTATGTCTTCTTCATTTACAAATATATCTCTGTCCCATCCAGAGAAACATCCCTTAGGACATATCAGCAAGCTAATCAACTTATCATTTGCATGCTGTTGTACCTGTAACCCCCAGCTCTGCAGAGAAAGGATGAGCATGCATTCTCATAGCTTTTCCTCCATGGCATATTAGATCCTTATGACTACATGGAATTCAGGCTTCTATTTTTGTTGCAATCATTCCTATTTATTATAGTCATGGTGTAGTCATCCAGCCTCCCTGATGTATTGGGACTTCTTGTCATTTGACTTGGCACTGCTCTGTTTCAGAACTCTGGCACTACCCCATCTCAACCTGGAACTGTATCTTCCCTCTCTGGGTGAGTTAGCCCAATCACTCAACATTGGAAATCTACCCTGAGATTGAGCTCAACTGAAGAGAGAATGATAAGCAAATGAACTGATGAGTAAACTCATCTAAGTCTATTTAGCTGGCCCAGGTTCTAGAGCTTGACCTGTTCCCCAAACATCTTAGACAGGCTGCCATCTGCACTATTACCTCTTTCCATCTGTCGCTCTGAGAACAATGAAATCAACATATCCAGTACTTCCATCCATCAATAAACATGCATTAAGCACCTGCTGTGTGCTAGGCATTGTGCTAAACCCTAAGGGATACAAAAAGGGAAAAGAACTTGCTCTAAAGAAGCTTAGGATCTAATGGCTGAGACAACAGGCAAACAAAGAATAAATATATACATATATATGTACTTATATATATGTATACATATATATAGGTATACACATATATATATATGTACAGGTTAAATAGGAAATAAAAGAGGGAAGAGGCTAGAATTAAGAGGAGTTAGAACAGGTTTCTTGTAGAAGGTAGGATTTTAGTTTGGACTTAACAGAAGCCAGGGAGGTCAGTAGTCATAGCAATGGAAGAGTGTTCCAAGCAAGGGTGACAGCCTGAAAATTAAATTGCCTGGAGCTGAAAGAAAAACCCACTTCCCTTTGGTTCCTATTTAGGGTACCTGTGACTTCTCAGTCAAAAACATCCTTCCCTGGCTAGGATTCCTCTCTAAATATCAAGTAGAAGGTATTTAAAAATGCCTTTTCATTCATTTAATTTATGAATTCATTCATATTTCATTTATTCATTCATTTTCATTCAATTATATTTTTGATAATATCCAAATTAAACCCTAGAGATGCATAAAATGAAAATACATTGATTATAGATCCTCTGTTAAACTAGACTAAGATAATGCTCAATAGGATTACTCCTATATGTCCCCAAATATTAAAGGCAACAGCAAAAAAATACATACCTGTTTAAATTGTATTTTAGCAGATGAGAGTTCTTGCAGAAAGTAGAGCTCTCTTTGTCCCTGGCTTACTTTTTTTTTTCCCTTTCATGGAAACCACTGTTCTTATAAAGGGGATATTAATAGAAAATATTTTGCATAACAATGTTTGTGATCCAGAATGAGGAAGAGGATAAATGTTTCCAGTGACACCTGTACATAAATTCCAAATGAGTGTTTATTTTCCCCAATGGAATTAAGAATCTGTAATTCAGAAGAATTCCTGGGGGGGGGGAATTTTTTTTAAACCCCAGAAGCTTAAGTTGTAATACTGAGCTTATTTTCCTTCCTTTCTTGAAATCCTGGTGCTGTTTTTGTTAAGCTTAGAATGACTCTATTTGGCTCACACATTTAACTAAAAGGCCAGCAATTCAGTTGAGAAATAATGCTACCAAAACACTTCTGGGCTAAGTAAGAACAAGCCTTCAAGGGGAAAGATACAACCATCATGCCCTCTACAGCTAAAATGAAAATCAAGTCACATCTCATCCTACCCAGGGATTAAGTTATAAAAACAGTGAAAAAGGGAAGATAAAAATTGCATACAGTCAAAATTATCCCAGAAAATTCCTTAAATCACCACAAAGGAGAGGACAGTTTCTTTAAACAGTTATATCTGGAGAGGTACTAGGGTAGCTTTAAAAGAAGGCAGAATGTATCAGAAAGAGGATGGATCTAAAATGGTTGTTATGGAAACAATTGAATGCAAATTTTATTTTTCATTATTCTTAGTTTAGTTAGTTGATCAGAGAGAGGCAGAAATCAAGACATCCACCTCAGTAGAAAACAAACAAAAAGAAAAGTGAAAAAACAAAAAACATGATAATTAGGGGAGAATGACTTTGGAAAGGCTTTATACCAAAGTATGATTAAATGAGAGCATTGATCATACCACTTTACAAACATTATTTGACCAAGTAAGCAAGAGAAGACCCAAACATGTCAAAGGGGAAGTCTGTAGTCCAGCTAACTCTACCTGCCTAAGCAGAATGAGTAGACTCTGATGAAAAGGGGATTCTAGGATCCCAGTCAACTGATGGTCAAACTCCAAGAGTTCCTGGAGAAATGGAGATTGACTATGAGGAAGCAGGACATTCACATCTCCCATCTGCCATTCACAGAGCATCAGGCTACCCTTCACTCTACAATAAAATGCAAAATCTTCATCCTGGAATTTAAAGCCCACCTCAAATTGGTTCCCACTTACCAATCTCTTCTTATTTCATATCGTCCTCCCTTTCACACCCTCGCGGTTCTCATCAACCTGGTCTGTTGTGATTGGCTGTATTCCATATTCCATTTTCCAAGCAAGAAGGAAATGGTCTCCATTTTAGAGACCAGCCACTAATGTCTGGAATGCACTTGCTTTTCATGTCTACCTTATAGAATCCCCAGCTTCCTTCTGAGATAGGAGGGATGGAATAAGCATTTATACAGCACCTACTTTATGCCAGGGACTGTTACGAATATTTTACAAATATCATCTCATTTGATCAACTTTGGGAGATAGGTGCTATTTTTATCCCCCTTTTACAGATGAAGAAACTGAAGCAAACTTGCCCATGATCACACAGCTGGACTCCTGGCAGGGTGCTGTATTCCCTGAGCCACCTAAATGCTTCCAAGACACAAGGGAGCTCTCCCTTTTGACTTGACTTTGCAATAATTTGCATACATCTTATATTTACTAATTTATTCACATGGTATATTGACTACCCCCTTACCCCAATAGGTTGCAAAGTTCTTGAGGGCAGGATCAGTCTCGTTTTTTGCCTTGGTATTCTGATGGTTAACTGTGCTTTACACACACACACACACACACACACATAGAATGCTTTATAAATGATTGCTGAATTTAATTGAATTGAAATTCCTCAAAATATGTAAACCCATTGTGTAAAGGTTTGAAAAGGAAATTAAACAGATTATAAAAGGTGATAAGCCTGATAAAGAGGATCCAGACAATAGCTCAGGAGACTACTGTTATAAGAGGTGTCCCAAAAGTTTCAGTGCAGCTTAGGCAATTTTTTTTTTCTTTAATAAGCTTAAAGCTGTTTATATATAGGCTGCCCGGTTTAAAGATACTGCCTGTTGAAAAGTTGTTGCTATGAATTTTTATATCTATCCAATTATTTTACTAAATAAATGAATTTTCCCAAAAACTCCATGTCTTTTTGTAGTCATACTGTTATAGTGGGATAAAGTGTCAGATCCAGGGTCAGGAAAACTCCTCTTTGTGAGTTCCTTTCTGACCACAGACACTTATTGGCTGTGTGACTCTGGTCAAGTCCTGTATACCTCAGTTTCCTCAATTGTAAAATGAATTGGAGAAGGAACTGGAAACCACTCCAGTATTTTTGCCAAGAAAACATCAAATGGGATCACCAAGAGTCATAAATGGTTTTAAAAACAACTGAACAATAGAAGCAATATACAGGTAATATTTACTTCTCCCTCATTTTGAAATGACAAAACATTTAAATGTGTCAATCTTCCATCCACATTATGCCTAAACCTTCTTTAGTTTGTTTAAAAAGTAGAGGGGAGGGAGAGAAAAATCATGGTAGAATCTTCTCGAATGAAATCTATTTCCCAAGACACGTCCGAGTAAAACTAATCTACCAACCTCTGGAGACGTTTGTTTTTGTTTGGAAAATCATCTAGTGACAGTTTGGATTCTGAAATCATCTGAAATCATGCTGATGATTTCACTTGATATATGATTTCTCCTACTTTTCAATATAAATAGGAGTGGGAGCCCTGTAGCATGGAAAGAATATCGGAGTCTGTTATAAAAGGGATGGATTTGAATCTTGCCTCTAAAATCATGTCCAGGGACATATCAAGCAAGGGAATTCCTCTCCTCATCTAGAGTAGTGTTTGATCAAGCCTAGAAGACAGTAAGGTCATCCAGTATATCCCCAGATTTGTCTTGACTTTGCTTCAGTGACTCTGGAAGAGAGAGTGAGGATGATGACTTTGTACAACTCTGCCTCACTTGATCCAATTCACAGGCAAGCCAAGACATCTCTTGTGATGACATCAGTTCTCTTTGAAAACAAAGGATCAGCAACAACCACCTCCCTAACATGAATGATGTGAAAATCAAATGGGGGACTGTAAGGAAAAGCCTATTGGAAATCATTCTGAATTTATGATAATTTGACCTGAGTGGATCTGAAATTTATTCTTTTGAAAGCTTTCCTCACAGAGCCTAGTACCTAAGCCCTCAGTAAGTGTTTGCTGAATGAATATCAAAGTATTTGTTACTATAGTATAAACAAGAGAGCAGGAAGTACTTTCTCCCAATGAGGAGGATGAATTGGTCTTGAAGATTTTAGCCCAACAAAAATCAACAAATATTTATGGAGACTAAGGCACTAGGTTGTCTGAGCTTCGTTTGAGTTTCAGCTATTGTATGAAAATGAATTCTGCCATTCAGAAATTCACTAAGACATGACCAGCAAAACTCCTACTTAGAAATTTTTTAATCAATATAATTATTGTAAAAATGTATATAACCTCACATAATAAAACTGCATTTCTTTTAAAAATAATCTCTATTTCAAATTTTTCATTAACTCAGATTGGCTTTCTCCTCCACTTGAAATTTTACCTTAATTCTCTGTTCAGAGGGATAAGGATAAGGGCTGGAGTTGATTGCATTAGCTTGGGGAACTCCTTAATAAAGAAACTCCCTCCACCAAAGCAAGTCCTACCCCTTGTGTATAATTTAAAGTCTTTGAGAATTACTCAGAGCATTGAGGGATTAAGTGATTTCCATAGAAGTCAGAAAGTTATTAGTCAATTGTGATGATTCTCCATGACCCCATTTGGGTTTTGTTTTTGTTTGTTTTGACAAAGATATTGGAGTGGTTGGCCATTACCTTTTCTAGCTCATTTTATAGATGAAGGAAACAGGGAAAAGTGACTTCCCCAGAGTCACACAACTAAGTGTCTGAGGCTAGATTTGAACTCAGGAAGGGTTCTAAACCTTTCTGACTCTAGAGTCTGCATTATCCACTGTGTTACCCAGCTGACCCTGAAAACTTAGTTCTAATCTGATCTCACACTTTTGTGCTCCAAGCAAGTCACTTAGCCTTTGTCTGCCTCAGTTTCCTCATCTCTAAAATGGCACCTGTATAATAGTACCAACTGCCCAGAATCAGTTGAGATAATAATTATAAAGCACTGGCACACCATAAGTGTTATATAAATGTTATTGACTTTTGTTATTGGTAGGACTTGAATCCATCCAGTTCTCTATCTACTAAAACTCCACAGCCCCTCAAAACTCACTGCTTAGAGAGCCCTCCACCATGCAAACACATCACAGAAGAGTTAAAGATAGTTTATTTCAATCCGTTTCATGCAGGTTTTAAATGCTATTTTAGTTTTCACCAATTGGGTTTCAAAGAATTCATTTATTTTATTTACACCAATAGTTTGCCCCTAGAAAATGGGGGTTCTTTAGCTTTGATGGTATAATCTTTTCAAGACAGAATGCAGACAAACATAATCTCTCATCTGCCATCCCATAATCTTGCAACTAGCACTCATGCACGGATTCTCTTATTAAATAAGTGTCTAAAAAGTCAGGGCTCATGATAATATAAGAAGAAAACAGCCTGTCCAATAAAGGGCATTTCAGTCTGAGAGCCCAGATCTGGAGTGGCCACACTAGGATGCTAACCGGTACAAGGACAGAGAAAAAAAAAAACTGAAAACAGAATTCAGCCACCATTGTATTTCCTTTTTCACTTACATTACCTTGTGGCTTTATCTCATTCACCCACTAGGACGCCTTGGAATCAGTCACCTGCTGCCTGTTGAGGCAGCACCTGGACTATTTATAGCCCTCCACCAGGGCTAAAGAGGTGATTTTTGTTCCTCTGGACCAGCTGCATTGCTTCCCAAGCTAAATTTGGAGGCTGGATGCAAAGTGATGGTGGTGGTTGCTGTGTGTATAGAGGCTCTGGTTGCTGCTGCTGGTGGTGGTGAGAGTGGGCTGTGCACTGTTGATGCTCATTCGCCCCTTTCCCTCCTCTCTGAGGGGCTCTTGGATTCCATCCCACACCTTTAGGAAAGTGATGGAGGTGGGAAAGGTTTTAATGGGGGAGAGAGGGGTGGGGGAGATGGGGGGAGGAATGTATGCAGTAGGGCCTGACACCACCAGGGGTCAGCACAAAGCTGCTCTGGCCTCTACACAAACATCCACCCTTGAGGACTTTTACCCAAGGGCACACAGTAAGGGCTTAATAAATGGTCTCTCTTCAATTGACTCCTTAAGACCATGTATAATTCTTGTACCTAAAATCTCCATGATATTAAGGCAGATAAAGGAAATGAATGCTCTGATTGTATAAACCGTCCTGATTGCAATCCACAGGAATGATAGTCCCTGTATTTTTGCAATTTTCAATTTCAGCTTTGCAAGGTGGCTCCTGGGGAAAAGCAGGATTTCATTTTAGTCCAAACAGAAGACTACAGAGATATCAAAGTGAATGGATGTGATATCCATCCCCCTCCTCTGGCAAATCCCAGGACACCTTCACCTCTCTCGGTTTAGTCTCCAACTAGGATCAGGGATCCAAATCAGGGAACCAGGAGATCATCTAATCCAAAGCTTCTTAAACTGTGGGTCTCTATTCCATTTATAACTAAATGTGAGGGGTCACAAAATTATGATTTATTATCAGCAAACGTTTAGTTTGTATGCCCATTCAAATACCTATGTATCTGGGGTAGAGAGAAAAAAAGAAAAGGGGTCGAGAATGGGAAAAGCTTAAGAAGCCCTGGCTTTATCCAACTCTCTTACTTTAGAGATCAGGAGCTATGGCCTAGGGCAGTGGTCCTCAAACTTTTTAAACAGGGGCCAGTTCACTGTCCCTCAGACTGTGGGAGGCCAGACTGTAGTAAAAACAAAAGCTCACCCTCTGTCTCTGCCCCTCAGCCCATTTGCCATAACCTAGCAGCCGCATCTGGCCCAAAGGCCATAGTTTGAGAACCTCTGGCCTAGAGAGTCGAAGTAAATTGTTCTCATCAAAAAGCTGCAATTTGAACCCAGGTCCTCCGGCCTCCTGAAGCTTTCCTCTATCTTATGCTGTTTCTCCTAGCACCAAGAAGATTGGGGGGAGGGTGTTTTAATCACACTGTGCTTGGAGCAGTGCTCTAACTCCCTGCTCAAACCTTCCCCCTCACAAATCCTGGCAAATAACAGGCCAAGGATATGGCAAGAAATAAGCAAACTATGACCAGAACACATTGCCTGGCACACCGGAGGTGTTTAATAAATGTTGGTGGATTGAACATCGGAAACTCCAATGGAAACATTTTTTAAAGGTACCTTATTGTCTCCTTTGGGCCTTTCCACCTGACTTGCAGAAGAAATCTACTTTGAATGTGAATGCCTTGCAATTAGGGATTGACTTGCTTTTGGGTAGAATTTACTACAATGCTTTGCACATAGTACGTTTTTAATAAATGATTCAAAGCTGGTACATGTCATAAAGTTAAGTGGCAGTGTGGGCCCGACCCAGAGTAAAAAATCAGGAATTAGATTCCATCCCCTCTTCTGTTTATTAGCTCAGTGGCCCTGAGCAAACCCCTGCTTCTTTCAGTCTGTTTCTTTTTCTGAAAAATGGGGACCATATTCATACTCCACAAATGTCTCTTATTATTACTTCTTCTGATGGCTCTTTTGTGCATTCGACATCCCCTAAGTCTTGAATTTAAGGTTTAAATTCAACTAGCAAAATAGGAGTCTTTTAACTCCTAGCTCCCTTCAAGGACCAGCTCCAATCTGGCATCTATGAAAATTATTTCTTAATTCCCTGGCTAGGAGTCTATAGTTTTCTTCCCACCTCCTCTCCCCCTGCTCAATTACTCAGGATTTATTGTGTGTTTCCTATTTGCAGGGTATTAATTGTAAACTCCTTGAGGGCAGGAACTATTCCTTTGTAGTTCTTTTCTCTTTGACTTTCCAGAGCAGTGGTCCTCAAACTTTTAAGTAGGGGGCCAGGTCACTGTCCCTCAGAGTGTGGGAAGGGCCGGAAAAACAAAAACTCATACTCTGTCTCCGCCCCTTAGCCCATTTGCCATAACCCGGCGGCCGCATAAACGTCCTCAGCGGGCGCCTCTGGCCAAGTTTGAGAACCCTGCTCCAGAGCCTAAAGGCTTGGGATTAGGAGGTGCTTCCTAAATGCTAGTTTAATTACCCGATCAGGGTCTCCACAAGGTGGGAAAGCCTGGGGCAGCTAAGTAAGGGTACATCCCGGCCTAAAGTGAGGAGGCTACATCTTCCTGAGTTTAACTCCGACCGGACGCTAGTCGTGTGATCCTGGGCCAGTCACTTCGCCCTGTCGGTCTCAATTCCTCATCTGTAAAGTACATGGAGAAGGAAAGGCAAACTGCTCCAGCCAAGAAACCCCCCCAAGAGGCTGCGGAGCCACGGAGCGAAGCAGGGAGGAGGCTGACACGTTAGGGAGGCCGGAGTCAAAGTCCCGCCGGTGGCACAGACGAGGGAGCGATCCCTCGGTCAGGAGCTGCTGCTCTACAGCCGAGGAAGGAGCTTCCACACCAGGACTTTCCAGCTCTTCTTTCCCCGCCCCCACCCCTCACAAAAACAAAAACAAAACCCTGGACTTTTACAGAGGAAGCGAGCCAGCTTCTGCTCGGGGAAGTTACGGGGTGGGAGCTCCGGGGCAGCTAGGAGGGGGCCGTTCCCAGTCTGGGTGAGGTCTCGGGGGGAAGGTGCGGGAAGGGAGGGGGAGAAAGCAGCAGCCTCTCCTTCCCAGAGCGGCCCAGGGTTTCCGTCTACGTAGCTGCTCTGCTGGGCAGTCTTCCCCAGAGCCTCAAAATGGAAGCTTAGCTCTCCGCGGCTCTGGGGGGGGGGGGGTGCGACCCCCGACAGCCTCGGCGGCTCCGCGGAGCTGCCCGGAGGAAGGGCCGGGAGGCCTCCGGGATCCCGGGCCTGGAAGGTGGCGTCGCGGGGCCGATTCCCCCCCCCCGTGCCTCAGTTTCCTCATTTGTAAAACCGGATCGCGCTCTTTGTGCTCCCCGCCTCTCGGGGGGCGTGAGAGGAAGCGCCTGCAACGCTCAACGGCTGAGGAAAAAGCGAGTGGTCGGGGAGTCACACTTACCCCTCCAAACCTCAGTCTTCGCATCTGTGAAATAGGCAGGGGGCCTGCTCCGGGTCCCCGCTGCTCTTCTTCTTAGTGTTGTTCTCCTCGTCGTTATACGTCAGAGGCCTCCCCAGCACGTGACGCGCCCTCCCCCCACCCACGCTCCGCTGTCCAGCCGGGCCGGGGCGCCCCCTCCCCCGCCGCCGCTGTGCCCGCGCCCATCCCCGGCCCTCCCCCCCCGCGCGCCCCCGAGCCCTCCCGGCGCGGCCCCGTGGAGGAGCGAGCTTGCGAGCGTGCCCGTGCCACGCGCGAAGTGGGCGGAGGGACGAGTGCCCCCGGGGGGAGGGGGGCGGGGGAGAGGGGAGCCCCGGGAGCCCGAGCCCGAGCCGCTGCTGGCTGGCGTCGTTGTCGGCGCCGCAGACCCGGGCGGGAGAAGCAGCACCCTGGCCAGCGTCCCCGGCTCCAGCATCCCCGGCAGCAGCAGCAGGTATGTCTGTCCCTTTAAGCCCGGCCGCAAAGCCCGGGCATCCCGGGCTTCCCCGCCCGCCCGGCCGGGCCCCTGGGCCGGGGGGAGCCGGGGGTGGGCGCGGAGCGTGCGGGGCAGAGGGGGCTCTGGGCGCTGACCTTCATCTCTGCGGGCCCGGGGGGGGGGGGCTGGCCGGGCTCGGGGGGAGGGGGCGCCGGCTGTCCGCGGGCACCTGCCTGCCTGCAGCTCGCGCCCGGGTCCGACTGCAGATGCTTCCCTTCCATCCTTTGCCACCCTGTGCCATCTTGCATTTATTAATAAAACATGCAAAGTAGAGTGGGGAGGGGGGGCTTTGGGAAACCCCACTGCGGTGCAGCCTCCGAGAGCGGGGCACCCCGGCGCGGAGGGGCTCGTGCGTGCCGTCCCCGGGGGCGGGGGGAACTTTCAGTCCCCCGGGGGGCCGGGGCTTGTGGTCTGCCCGGAGCCGGGCTCCCCGCGCCCGCTCCCCCTTCTTGCTGGAGAGGTGGGGAGAGCCCGGAACGCTCCGACCCGCTCGTGTGGGAGTGAAGGCTGGAGGGCTTCCCCTGGTCAGGCCGGAGTCAGTGCCAGGTGGAGGCGAAGACAAATGGCTCTCCCCGCGCTCCCATTTGTCAAGGAACCTTCGACCTAGAAAAATCGCTTTCCGTGGTGGCTCCGGAGAGGCCTTGAATAAAATCGGGGAGACTTTCGGGGGGGATAAACGCTCCGAAACTCATCGGAGGCTTTTGCATCCTGGCCATGACTAAGATTCCACCTGTTGGAAGTCCAAGCCCAGAGAGAGGCTGGCACCCGGCTCGTCCCTGCCCACCCTACAGGGACGGAGGGGATCCCCGGGACCTGCCCCGGGGACAGGGCCGGGCATTCTCCCGAAGGGAGCCCAGCCCTCGGAGGATCTCCTGGGGTAATGGCATTGAAGGTCCCCTTGCGCCGGATCCCAGTCTGTCAATGATGTCACAATCCCAGTGCTCTCGGAGGCCCTGGCTTCCTCATTTTCCTGATGCTACAAGCAACAGTTTGGAAGCTTTAGGAGGAGGAGGAAGATGTCAGCAAATGCTTTTCTTTTTTCTCCACCCCAATCCAGTTCTC
Organism: Sminthopsis crassicaudata; assembly: GCF_048593235.1. Lineage (NCBI taxonomy): Eukaryota > Metazoa > Chordata > Mammalia > Dasyuromorphia > Dasyuridae > Sminthopsis > Sminthopsis crassicaudata. Next base: position 631,153,412 of record NC_133618.1, read on the forward strand.
TCTCCAGTTCTGTGGCTGCAAATGATGGGGAGGGAAATAGGCTGGGAAGCTTAGTGCAAACTCCCAGGGCTGCCGGGATTTTTAGACCGTTTTCTTGTAAGGTTTTCAGAGCACAGCTCATAATAGTGGCATTGAAGGGGAAAGGAACAGGGAAAAGATGAAGCGGAAGTTCCAGCCCTTGGGTTCAAATTCTGCTGCTCTCGCTCCCTTCTGACCTTGCTTCCAGCCCTTCCTTTCTCCAGACTGCAGTTTCTCATCTGTGGAAGGAGGAGGTCGGACCAGACGGCCTCCCAAGTCCCTTCCAGCCTGAAACCTCTCATCTTATTTTTCACTCTCTCCATGTAGGGGAAGCCTGAGACCTCAAAGGCCGTGCCAGGGGAGTGGAATTTCTGGCAGGTCCTGCAGAGATATAAAGCTCTGTGTGTATTCTCATCAAAGGGCAGCCAGAGAGCAGAGGGGTGGCTGGGATGGCGAGAGGCCTAGAGACCCTGCCCCAGCAGGACTGGGGCAAGAATTTGGGCACGTTTCAAATCCACAATTGCATCCTTTCCCTATTGACTTCAAACATATCCGAGTCTCGTTATTCTTATAAAAAAAAAAATCAAAACAAACAAAAAAAACATTTACTAGACCTTTCTATCTCCTCAAGTGGGCATCCCCTATCTCTTGTTCTTTTCTCAGGCAGACACCTTGAAAAAAGCCTCCCCACTCACTGCCTCTACTTCCTCTCCTTTCACTTCCCAAGTCTGGCGTCCAAACTTCTGGACTCAAATGATTATCTCCAAAATTACCAATTGGGAGACTAGAAGGTCAGTGGTCCCTTTGACAAGAACAGGAAGGTTTGGGAGAGTGGGGAGAAAGAGAATTTATTCCATTTTGGACGAGGTGATTTTAAGATGTCTCTGACCCTCCAACTTGAGATGGCCAAAAGCAAGTGGTGACATGAGACTGAGGCTTGGAGAGAGACCTCCCAGTCTTTTCTTAATCCTCATTTTTTCCCACCTAAGTGCTACATTTGACATTAACTGGGGCACCCCTCTCCTGGCTATTCTCTTGTCTGTGGGTTTCCATCACACCATTTTCCTGGTTTGTCTCTTACTTGCCCAACTGCTATTCCTTTTTAAAGTTCCCTTTCTTAGGTCATCATCCTGACCAAGGCCCCTAATATCTCAGAAAGATTTGGCCCTCAGCTCTCTGTCCTTCTCTCTTCACACACTCTCTTAGTTTCAACTATCCTTTCTGGACTACTAGATCTATGTGGTAAACCCCAGTCTCTCTCCAGATCTCATCCTCACATCACCCATTCAGCATTGCAATTCAGCAAAATCAACTCGTCCAAAAGAGAATCAATTCTTCTCTCCCAACTTCCCCAAACTTCATTATTCTCATGAAAGGAACCACCATCCTTCTATTCTCCCAATTTGTGGCCCCAGAATTGTCCTCGGCTCTTCCCTTTACTTCACCTCAGTTGGCGAATCTTGTCGTTTCTATCTTAACAACATTTTTCACACTCAGCTCCTCTCTACTCGCATCTTAGTTCAGGCTCTGATCACCTCTTGCTTGGATTATTGCAACATTCTCCCAAATTGGCCTTCCTGCCTCAAGCCTCTCTCCATTCCAGTCAATCTACCACACTGCTATCAAAATAATGTCAAGATCTGATGTTGTGATTTCTCTGCTTAATCAATTCCAATGGCTTTCTATCGCCTCCAGAGCAAAATATAAGCCCCTCTGTTTGGCTTTGGAAGCCCCACGTGATCTTGTCCAAAGCTTTCTTTTCAGTATCCCAGGGCATTATTGCCCCTCTTGTGCCCTGTGGTCCCCACCAGGCTGGTCTTTTCTTTGTTTCTCACATACAACAGTCATTTCCTATCTTCGTGCTTTTGCACTTGCTCTGCCACACGCCTGGAATGCCTTCCCTCCTTACTTCTGCCTCATAGAATTCCCTTTTCTTCCTTCTGGACACAGCTTGGGAACCATCTTCTTCATAAATCCTTTCCTGTCATCCCGTCTCCCGCAAATGCTAGTTACCTACCCCTCAATAGAGTTTTTATTTTATTATTTATAAACCCTTTATAAATTTAGTTTGTGCACAAAGCCATCCACAAAGAATCTTAACTAAGGTGAGCAGGGGTTGCAATTTGCCTTCATGGAGAGAGTACTCACCCTGACATAACCCAGTCCCTCAGGTCCTCATTTCATGAATGAAGAAACAGAGAATTAGTCAGGAGAAGTAACATAGTCACACAACTACAAAATGGTGGGGCTGAGATGCAAGATCTCAAGTCTAGAGCTAGAAGGGACCAATCCAGTGCCATCATTTTACAGATGGGGAAACTGAGGGTTGGGATGTTAAGTAGCCTTATGTAAGTTCATGTAAGATCCTTTAATATCTAGTCTAATATTGTCTTGTTCCTTAAATTTTCATTTAGTTTCACAACTTATTCACAAGTATCATTTCTACCACCACCTCCTGGAAAATTTAGCACCCAAGAGACCAGGGGCCTTGGCCCAAGACACATTCAGAAAATGTGAAATGCTCAAGGCAGCCTTTACTGGAAATGGAGCTATAAAATGGGTCAGCACAGGATCTGTGTTACCCCTCTGTGTTTTCATAAAATGGAGCATAAGCTATGCTTCAATTTAACTTCCTCCAACAAGTAATTAAGTCTGCCTGTTTCAGAGGTAATTTGATTCCCCTTGTCCCTAGTTAAGCATCCCAGATATGGGTAAGAAGGTGAGAGAGATGACGCCAAATGAATCATCCACTCCTTTCCCTTAACAGCTCCTCTCAACTCCCAGACCTCTTCTCTCCCTGTCCAGTCCTGGGGCTACACTTAAGTACCGAACTGCCTCTCCCAAGCTGGTATGTGCTGAAAACACTATCAAAGGAGGGAAAAAACAAATCCATATCACAGCCTCCAACCATAATGGAGTTTTTCCCAGGGACATGACAAGTCATTCATGTGCACCTTTATACTTGCCATATTCAGCTAGGAGAGGGAGGCGTTTGTATTTTTCTAAATGTCTTGCAATTTAGGTGTTGAGCTGTGCTCCTGGGCTTTTCTTCAGAGAATCACGGAATCTCAGCTGGAAGGGACCCAAGAGGTCACTGCCTCAAACCTCCTCCAGAACAGGAATCCCCTTGACACCATCCCTGTCAAAATGGTTATTCTGTATTTAAAGCCCCATGGCAACTGTGTGCTTCTGAACAGCTCTTGTTGTTTGTCCTTTGTCCTTCAAGACCATGGCATCAGGGAGGCGATGCCATGTCGTGCAGTGAATTGAACTGAAGTGAGGGAGGGCTGTGCAAAATCCCCAGCCTCATTCTCTCCTCTGGAGCCATTTGGGTCCTGTGGCAAGATATAGAGCAGGATGGCTGGAGATGGCCTGGATGCAGTGGGAGACATTGCCCTTTTTAAGCTGAGATCTTTAACAGGTCTCAGTTTGACTGAGGCAATGCCCAATGATTTAGGGAGGTAAGAAACCACAGAGTACTAGAAGACTGGAGTTCAAATCCAGCCTCAGATACTTACTAGCTAGATGACCCTGGGCACATCACTTCATCTCTGTTTGCCTCAGTTTCCTCGTTTGTAAAATTGAGATAATAAGAGAATCTACCTCACAGTGTTTATCAAATGAGAAAATTTGTGAAGTGCTTTTCACAATGTTGGCATATAGCAGGTGCTCTATTAATGCCTTTTCCTTTCACTTCCTAACCCTAACCCACCTTTCCAGCTTAATTATGCATTATTTATCAAGTGATTTTCTTACTCACCAAGATGTCCGACTTTTCATCTTCACACCTTTGTACAGGTTGTCCCCAAAACCTGCAATATACTCCTCCTTCACCTTTGCCTTAAATTCCCTAGTTTTCTTAAAGATTCAGTCTCTCTGAACTTTTCCAGATAGTCCCAGCTATCAGCATCTTTCCTCTTTAAAATCACTTTGCATTTATTTTTAAAACTGTATTTTGTATATAACTATATTCACACATGTCTCTCTCAATAGAACGTAAGCTTGTCCAGGGCAGAAATTTTTATATTTCCAGTGCCTAATATGGTGAGTGGCACACAGCAGATCCTTCCTTAATTCTTATTGCTCTAATCAAACACATCCGGTCATGGCAGCCCATTCGACTTTTGTAGTTAAGTGAAGAAACTTTTATTAAGCCCTTACTGTGTTTCAAGCATTGGGTTAAGTACAGGGGATACAGATACATGACGGGGGAGACATTTCCTATCCTTGAGGAGCTACCATTCTTATGGACAAAAATAAGACTAAAAGGGAGCTGAAAACCTGGAGGTAGGAGTGGGAAGAAGGTATCTGGCAATTCAGGAAAATTTCTTAATGCTAAGTATTGAAATCTGCCTTTCTACATCCTTCAGCTCATTCTTGTTCATGGTTGAGTACTAGTGGGCAAATTAAAATCGCTCTAAACCCTCTTCCCCCACATTGCCTTCACCTCCTTTCTTGGTTTTCCCTTTTCTAGACTAATAGTTACAATTCTTTGATCTTCGTGTGGCCAAGTGCTTAATTTAGAGCTTGGTACTGATAAATGCTAGTTGATTGAATGACCTGACAATGGTGGAATAGCTATCTGTTTACATGCTGTGTCCTCTAGTAGAATGTAAACTCTTTGAGGACAAGAACCGTTTTCCTTTTTTCCTTTTTTTTCTTCTATTCTTGACACTTAGCACAATGCCATGCATATAGTAAGTGGTTAATAGATGCTTGTTGGATTGGTTTGCTATTATCAACCTTCCCCTCTGTTACGAGCACCATAATTCTGTTCATGTAATCTAATATTGGAATGACCTTCATGTCACACTACTGATGCATTTTGAACTTGGAATCCACTTAAAACCCAGGTCGTTTTCACATTTATTATTGCCTAACCAAGTTTCCTATGTCATCTACTTGTGCAATTGATACTTTGAACCCAAAAGCAGTTCTTTATATTTAATGAAGGTGACGGTTGAGATTTTTAGTTTTACTTGAACTAATGGAATTACAAAAGACATAACAATGTAATTACAAAATAACAAAAGTCACTTCAATGTATTCGATTAATCAATAGTTAAAAAGAGAGAGACATAAGGGATTTTCTTACAATCCTATCATAATATATGAATCATTCAGTAATTAACTTGAGAGAATGATAAGATTTTGGCCATTGGATGAAAACAGATGGTGATACACAGGAAACATAAAATGCCGTAATTTGTGTCAAGTACTTTGCAAGCTTTAAAAGCACCATATGAATGCTGGTTGTTATTGTTGTCTGAAAGAATCAGACACAACTCTGGACCTATATAATTAAAACAACAATAAATGCAAGGGTAGACCAGTCTTTAGTATTCCGGTGTTTAGGATTCCAGAATTGGAGCCAGGTCCTTGAGAAGGAAATACTCTTAGGAAAAAGACAAAAGTTTCTCATTTCTTCTTCCCTCCCCCCTTCCCCACCTCCCTATTCTCTCTTGATCATATTTGTTAGATTAAACTAATAGCCGGCAATGCATCCAACTGGGATCAGAGACTGGACTGGCTGTGATACAATCAGGGCAAACAGATGTGAAAAGACAGTGTCTTGAGGAAGGAGGCACCTTCAAGGAGTGTGATTCCGACTCACACCAGAGAAAAAATGCCAGCTCTAGACTCAAGGATTTTACGGGAGTTGAGAATTACCCTTTTGCTATTTGTGTATTCTCCATATATGCCTTATTATCTAAGTACTTCTTATGGGCCCACGTATATTTATGGGAGAGTAGGAGAATGTGCCCCCTGGCTTTTGAGGGGAATATTTTGTACCAATTGTTCTTACTATGTTGTCTTTATAATTGCATTTGCTAATAGTTAATGAGAAGTATACTGGATTCTTGCATCAAAAACACAGTCCCAGGTGGTTCAGGACAATTCCAATAGACTTGTGATGGAGAGAGCCATCTGTACCCGGGGAGAGGACTGTGGGAACTGAATGTGGATCACAACATAGCATTTTCAATCTTTTTGTTGTTGTTTGCTTGTATTTTGTTTTCTTTCTCATTTTTTTCCTTTTGCAACATGATAATTGTAGAAATATGTATAGAAAGATTGCACCTGTTTAACATATATTGGGTTGTTTGCTATTTAGGGGAGAGAGTTGGGAGAGAATAGAGGGAGAAAAATTTGGAACACAAGATTTTCCAAGGATGAATGTTGAAAATTATCTGGGCATTTAAAAAAAAATAAACAACTGTAATAATAATATAAAAAATACAGTCCTTTAGGGTTATACCTAGAACTCAGAGTAAAGCATAGCCAAGCAAGTCTGGGGGCCCCAGATCACAAGGACAAATATGAATCTAGGGAGCAGTCCCAAGTTGATGCTAAAACTCAATTAAATTCCATCTTGTGAGATCCATCTCATCATTCTAGCCTCTTAGGATCTTTTTGGAGCATGACTCTGTCATCCAGAGTGTTAGCTTTATCTCCCAGAATTATGTCATCCACAGATTTGATAAGTGTGCCTTAATCCAAGTCAGTGATAAAAATGGGGAACAGAATAGGGTCCAGTAGAAATCTACCTGCAAATTGATATTGATGCATTCGTGACCATTCCTTGGATCCAGTCATTCACACTAGTTCCAAATCCATCAGAACTTGCCATCACCCAGGGCACATTTTATCCATCAGATATCTTGCTGCAGCCTATCTCTGCTTGCAAATAGCAACTCCTGACCCGGTGTTCTCTTTATCAGACCATGTAGGGAATAGGAATCAGCAAATATGTAGAAGATGGTGCTTGAACTAAACCTCGAAGGAAAATAGAGACTCTAAGAGGAGGATGTGATTACCAAGATACAGAGCTAAAAGACAAGAATGTTCTGGATGAGGATCATCAAGAAGGGCCACTTGCAGGGACTATGGTAGAGTGAATAAAGGGAAAGAATATATATTATACATAATTAATTATAATTATATAACATATATATTATAATACATATAATATAATATAAAAGGTAGGAGGGAGGCAGATCATGAAGAACTTCAAACGCCAAAGGGAAAAGTTTGTCTTGATTCTAGGGGCCATAGGGAGACACTGCAGGTTATTGAGTAGGGGAGAAAGTCACGTGATAAAATTCATGACTTTTCAATTTGGCAGGCCAGAGTACGTAAAGACTGGAGACAGGGACACCAATTAGGAGACTATTGCAACAGTCCACAGGAGACTTTACAGCTCTGAAGTATTAAGCATCACTTTCTGGTGCTGTCTTGGCTGGTCCTGTAGACAGAAAAGCTATTTGTACAGCAATTTTAAGTCACTTAAACCAATCTTGGGATGTCTGGAAAGAGTGCATTCCTTAACCAGTCTGGACAGGCTGAGATGAATTCTTTTCTCCTCTGTGGCTTCTCCCCCCCCCTTTCTCATTCTGTTGTCAGCTGAACTCTAGTTAGAAAATTTATACTATTAGGAATGGTGTAAGAAGTCCTCAGTCCTAAAAAGCCATCCATCTCCCTCCCAATCCACCCAGCCACAGCTTCCCCTTGCCTCTTCCCCTTACCAGCCAAACTCCTTGGAAATTGTCTACACTTAGCTCGCTGTGCATTTTTTTTTCTGCCATCCCGGCGTCTTGACTTCGACCTTCCCACTTTCCTGTAGCTGCTTCCTTCAACTAGTCCATCAACAAGCATTTATCAAGTCCCCTCATGTGCTTGGCCCTATACAACGTGTGGGAATACCGACACAAATGAAATAGTCTCCATTCTCAAGGAACTACATCTTTCCAAGATCATAGTGACGTCCTCATCACCAAATGCAAAGGGATTTCTTTTTCTCCTCATTTTTATTTTCCTTGATTTCTCTGCAGTTTTGGGCACTCCTTTTGCATCAAGGCTTCTTGCCACAACCACATAATCTTGGTTTTCCTTCTATCTTTTTTTCTGATGTTTTCTCTGTCTCCTTTCTCATTTTTTTGACTAGGGTCCCTTTCTGAATCAGAGATTATATTTTATGTGGTCCTTTTCAATCCCTTGTTCTTCAAAGTTCCACCCCCACTTTTTCTCCATTCAGGTTCTCCTCTTATCTGGGTGACTGCTTCATAGTCACTTTGCTGGATCTTCATCCATGTCCTGCCCAATAACCATGAGTGTACCCCCAAAGATCTGTCATGGATAATATTCTTCTTTTCTCCCTTCCTATTACCTCATTTGGTGATCTCATCACCTCAATGCAAATGATTCCCACATTATTTTATTCAACCCTAACCTCTCTCCTGAACTCATCTCATCAACTTCTCCAATTCATGCTCCATTCAGCTGCCAAAATGATTTCTCCAAAGTTACAAATAATCATCATGTCTTGCACATTTTCTATTACTACTCATTGTACTTTTGTGCCTCCTTCTTGCCTTCAGGACAAAAATGTTTGGCATTTTGAATCCTTCCCAGTCTTGCCCATTTAAACCTTCTTACACTTTATTCCCTTCCACTTTATCTAAGACAAAACCAGCAGCCAAGTGTGGCCCAAATTGGGAAACATTTAACAAAATGAATGAAACCTAATATTTTAATAAATTATATATTATTGTTTATATATATACATATATATAAATACATGTATAAATAATATATAAATTATAAATAATAAAATAAAACAAATAATAATTTGTGGTTTTCTACATCAATAACCACCCAAAGGATACAGTCTCTATCTTTCCCTCTCTGTGTGTCTCTCTCTGTCTCTTTCTCTCTGGTTCTATCTGTCTCTGTGGGTGTGTGTGTGTTTCAAGTTGAGTTTGACACCACTGCTCCACAATCTCGCAGCACTGATCTTGCTCTTCCAGTTCACAGACTCCAGCTTCCTGCCTTTTCCCTGGCAGCCCCCCATGTTTGGAACGCTTTCCCCATTTTCACCTATTGGTGTTCCTCCCTCAGCTCAAATCCCACCTTCTTCCAAAGGCCTTTCTCAATGGCCTCTATTGCTGATGCAATGTCTCATCTATTCCACATAGTTCTTATGTGTTCATGGTTATTGGGATGCTGTCTCCCTCATTAGACCGTGAAACTCATTCAATCATGTTTTGTGCTTAGGTACACAAGGTACACAGGAAATGCTAAATAAATGCTTGTTGACCGACTCACTGATTTTCTATACGGCACTAGTCCTTGCTGTTACTATCACCTGTACAAAAATAACTCCCAGATTTATATCTTCTCTTTTGACCTCTCTCACAAGCTCCTGACGTGAGATACCAATAATAACCGTGATGACGGTAACTGACAGTTATGTCATACTTTGAGGCTGACAAAGGGCTCTGTAGCCATTATTTCATCTTATCTTCACAACAGTCCTGAGATTCAGGCACTACAGGTAATCCTTATCCTCAACTTCATCTTCATCCCCATTATCATCCTGACTCTGTGGTTTAGGAGAAAAACTCAGACAGTTTCAGTAATTTGCCCATGGTCACTTGATGACCGCTAGATGCAGGTTTTGAATTCACATCCCTCCTGAAGCCATGGCCAGTATTTCCTCCCCAAATATACCAATTTAGTTTCCAGCTGCTTCAAGGGCACCTCAATGTGGATGTTCCACCAGCTCAAGAGACTTTATTCTCTTTTCCCTAAAAGAGATGTCACTCTCTCTGCCAGTAGCCATGGCATTCACCTTCTCTCATGATTAAAACTAGAGTACTATTACCTTAGACCCTCCCTCCCTCTGTGGGTCTGTGTCTGTCTATCTGTGTCTGTGTCTATGTCTCTGTATGTCTCTGTCTTTGTGTTTGTCTCTGTCTCCCCCTTTCTCTGTCTCTTTCTCTATGCCTCTCTGTTTGTCTCTCTGTTTTTGTGTGTCTGTCTCTGTCTCTCTTGTCCCCTTCTCTTTGTTCTCACTAGCTAGTCTGGAACTTTGTCTCTCTATGTCTCTGTTTCTCTGTCTATCTGTCTCTCTGTCTCTCTATCTCTCTCTGTCTTTGTCTCTGTCTCTCTGTCTCTCTCTGTCTCTCTGTCTCTCTGTCTCTCTCTCTCTCTCTCTCTGTCTCTGTTTCTGTCTTTCTCTGTCTCTCTCTCTCTCTCCCCTTCCCTCCTTTCTTCTCTCCCTCTCTCTCTCTCTCTCTCTCTCTCTCTCTCTCTCTCTCTCTCTCTCTCTCTCTCTCTCTCTCTCTCTCTCTCTCTCCTTTTTGGGTCTCCTCCTCTTAATTCCCACAGTTCATCTGGAACTTTGTTGCTACCAGGCTGAACTATTACAACAGACTCCCCCAAATACCTTTCCAGTGCTGTCTCTCCCTCCATCCCCCATCTCTAATCTGCCTTCCACCCTCTGGCAAACCAGTTTTCTTCATGCATAGATTGCTCCTCTCACTCCCCTCACCCAAACTTTTTAGGGCCCCCTTCATATCTGGCCAACCCAGAGGTCCCGGCCCTGTTCCTCACTGAGAACTTTCCTCCATCTATTGCCATCTGCTTTTCATACAGCTCCCTCACACAGAGTTATTGATCCAGCCCTGGAAGGGAGTTCTGAGACCACAGGGACCATCAAGGTCAAAGTCACCCTTTCACTGACAAGACTGAGGGAGGGAAAGGGACTTGCCCATGGTCACACAAGCGTTATATATCAGAGGTGGAATTTAAACCCCAAACTCCTGGCTCTAAAGCCATGGTTTTTTTTTCCAATGAAACACAAGCCATCTACAAATACTCTATTAGCCAAACCTGGCATACCTCCTACCTCCATACATTCTTTTAGGGTGTTTCTTGTGTTTAGAATGCCCTATTCCCAAGCACTTTTCTGTTTGTTCTTTAAAACACAATTCAAATACCCCCTCCTCCAAGAAGTCCTTCCTGATCTTCTATTTGGCAATGAGTTTCTCCCTTCAATGCACTGTGCTCATGTCTCTCTAAGGAACTTCCTGGGTATGATTATGGACTGGAGTGATTGTATATGTGTATATGTGTCCCGTTCTTCTCCACTGGATACTTAGTGAAGGATCCTAGTTCTGGGACGCTATTCATGGGAAGCAGAGGGATCTGTACTATCTCAATTTGGCAGATGGAGACGAACTTAGCCAAATTTGAAGAGGGTCATCAGATCACAGGTCAAGAGCTGGAAAGGAACTCGGAGGTCATGTAATCCAACCTACCCATTGTGCAGATGAGGAAATGGAGGCCTGGGATTGGGAAGTAACTTGGAAGTTGAATTGGGGTAGAGGGCAAGGTTTGAATCCAGATCCTTGACTGTAGAACCTAGACTCTTTCTGCTGAATTATTCAGCAATAGGCTAGCATAAGGATGTTGAATTTTTTGGCTGCAGCTGACTTTTGAGCACACACTGAGTCACAAAATCATGCAGTTAGTGGAAGGAGTGCCACACACAAAATCAAAGGTCATTACAGTGGTGAAATTTCAATCTTATCTGCCTGAAAGACTGTAAGCTCTGGGAGGGCAAGGATTATGTAATATTTCAAATTTGTAGTTGCCCCCAGTCCAGAGCTCTACACACAGTGTTTAAAAAAACAGGAACAAATAGTTGAATTTTAATTCTTTTGAAGCAGAGTAGGCTTCTGCCTTTATTTCTAGAGAGAGGATGGATATTTGCATCAATAATGCTAATTTCTGTAATTGGGAAAATCATGACCTTGGATCAAATCTGACAGATGGTGCAATCCATTCCCCTCTTTCTGCACAAGACAGAGTATGAGTCCTGAAGTCATAAAGATCTGAGTTTGAATTTATTCTCACTAGTTTGTGACTCTGAGCAAGTCATTTAACCTCTGTCTGACTCAGTTTCTTCATCTGTAAAATAAGGATATTAGCGCCTCCTCCTAGAATGTTGTAGGATCAAATGAGATAATAATTGTAAAACACTTAATATAGTACCTGACATATAGTAGACTCTATTTAAATGTTAGCCATTATTTCAGGTAAGATTTTTTTCCAACTCATCTCAGACAGATGGATGGTCATTGATGTTCTCAAACACCACCATAGGAGAATCCAATAACTCCTGTCCATCATCTCACCAGGAAGGAAGATAAGAGAACACCTCTGGAAGTTCTCAATAGTGTCTGGCAGTTGGTTCAGGCGCCACACCATTAATCCTGATGTGTTACGTCTTTTAGATGAGAATAATTCAATGCTGGTATCTTTATTCTATGATAGTTGGCAACAGAGTTCAATTCGGTGCCAAGAACACTTATAAAGTAGCTTTCATAGAAGTCAATCACCCTTTCCATTACTGTTTGAGAAGTGGTCAGCATTAAATATTCACAGGCAGAGGTACAGCCCTAGGATGACTGAAGTTGGCTCTTTTCATCAAAATGGCCCCAGACTCCCAACCACATTCCATTTATCTGCTATTTTCAGAAAGTAATTTTTGGTCCAGAGCAAACTAGGATCAGGGAATAGAGTGATTATCATGATTCTTAACTTTGGGACACTAAGAGATATAACCAGTGTGTATCCGAAGGTAGACTTGAATCCAGCACTAACTGACTCCAAAGACAATTCTTTAGCCATCATGACATATTAACTCTCTTTACTAACTTGTTTGTTGTTCTTCAGAAGAAGAATGACCACTTTCTAAAACTGCCTTAGGTTTTTATTGGAAATTGAACCAAAAAATGGGGAAAGAATTGGGGAAAACCCTGGCCCCAAGATCTCATTAAAGCAAAGTACTTCCAGAACTATTTTTGGCCTTGCAATAGCCTCCCCTTTCTGGAATAAGTCTGAGTTCTGAGATCTGACAGCTCATAAGCCTATTTCCAGTATCCAAACCCAGTCCTACACAAGTTTTCTGCAGGTGTCCCAACTTGGTCAAAGGTTATCACCTCTCTGCCCTCCTTTCTTTTATTCTCTATCCCTGTCCCTCTCTCTCTCTCTCTGACTCTTTCTCTCTCCCCTACCTCTTTCTGTCTCTGTCTCTGTCTCCCTTTCTCTTGGTCTCTTTCTCTGTCTCTGTGTATCTCTCTGAATCTGTTTGTCTCTGTCTCTCCATCTCTCTCCTTTTCTTTCTCTTTTTTTTTGTTTTTTTGTTTGTCTCTCTCTTTCTTTATTTGTCTCTTTCTGTCTGTCACACACACACACACACACGTTTCTGCTTTTATTCAGAACTTATCAAATATTAGCATGCATCAAAATTTCCACATACAAAAAAAACAGAAAAAGAGGACTGTATGTGAAACCACCATTCTCTATTATGTACAAAATAGTATTTTAAAAGTAGATATTAAATTTAATATGAATTAAATAAATTTAGGAATATATTCTTTCCAAATTTCTTTCTGCTCCCTCTTGCCCATTTAAAAACATTTCTTTGGTGTTATTTATCTTTTTTTTTTGCATCACTATTACTACCCAAAGGGGCATCTAGGTGGTTCAATAGAAAGAGCACCATGCCTGAAGTCAGGAAGACCTGAATTCAAATCCAACCTCAGACACTTATTAGCTGCATGTCCCTGGGCAAATCACTTAACTCTGCCTCAGTTTCCTCATCTGTACTATGAGTTGAAGAAGGAAATAGCCGACCACTCTAGCATCTTTGCCAAGAAAACTCCAAAAGTAATTATGAAGAATTAGATGTGACTTAAAATGACTAAACATAAATTACTTCCATATATTAAAGGCCTCCTTTCTAACATATCAGTATAGACAAGAAGAAAAGAAAAGAATTTCAGTGAACAGGCTGATTTCAGAAAAGTCTAGAAAGACTTACATGAACTGATGCTGAGTAAAGTGAGTAGAATCAGGAAAATATTGTACACTGAAACAGCAAGTATGATGATCAACTATTGTAGACTTAATTCTTTTCAACAACAGGGACATTCAAGACAATTTCAAAAGACTTTGTATGGAAAATGCTATTCCCATCCAGAGAAAGAACTGTGGAAACTAAATGTAGTTCAAAGCATACTATTTACACCTTTTTGTGGTTGTTTTCTTATAATTACCCCTTTTGTTCTGATTTTTCTTTCCCAACATGATTCATATGGAGGAAGAAAAAATTGAAACTCAAAATCTTAGAAAATGAATGCTGAAAACCATCTTGTAATTGGAAAAATAAAATACTATTAAAATAAAAAAAGTTAAAGTTTGAACCACATAAACTTTCTCTTAACCATGTGTTCATGTTGGTCAATTCTCCTCTACTAGTTCTTTCTCCCCCACTAGATCCTAAGGTCTTTGAGGGTAGAGGCAGTATCCTCATAGGGTTGTTATTAGAAGAACTCTTTGTAGGGACTGGATCTGTGATGTTGTTGTAGCAGGAAACTTCTGGATGAAGTAATGTAAGTCAACACCTTCATTATACTTGTAATTTCAGAGAATTGTTTAGAATATGCTAAGGGGTGGAGTGATTGGCCAGTATGGTCCAGAAGTGCTAAATAAACTTGTCTTCGCTGCCAGCCTTTTTATTCACCATGCTAAGTTGCCTCACCTGGCAAACAAAGTTCTATATAACTGTGAAGGTGTTTGTTTTATTTTGATTTTTTCTTTCATATTCTCTCCTTTCATAGCTACAGTCGAATACATTAATAAACACTTAGAAGGGCCTTGTGGAATACTAGTCCAGAGTGAGGATTTTATTCTTTTTCTTTTTTAGAATAGGTTATTCAGTAGTACAGTAAAGTGTCTGGTTTCCCATTTAAAAGAAAGAAAAGAAAAGAAAAAACAATGTCCACATTGAATATGTCTAATCCATTACTTCTCATTCTGGACCCAAGTCCATCCCATCTCTGTTAGGAGCTGGACAGCAGGTTTTATCATTGATCTTTGGAATTGTGGTTAGTTTAGTTTCTCAAGGATTTGTTGATTGGTAGTTTTAATCGTGTCTGACTCTGAAGCCAGATTTGAATTCAGGAAGACGTCTTCTTGATTTCCAGCTCAGTGCTCTGTCCATTGTGCTACCTCATTTCCCTTTACAGTATGATGGTCATAGAAAGTGTTCTTTGGGTTCTGTTCACCTCAATCTGCATCAAGTTCATACAAATCTTGCCAAGTTTTTCTGAGGCTACTTCTTTCATCATTTCTTATTGTAAAATAGGTCAACAAGCTTTTATTAACCACTTACTATGTATCAAGTATGTATCAAGTTACAAAGAATTGGATACACTGAAAAGATTAAACAACAACAACAAAGTATCAGGCATTATATTTAGGGCTAGGGACACGAACAAAAGCAAGACAACTTTTCCTTCACACTTTAATGGGAGTAAGCATTTATATAGCCTACTGTAGTGAGGCATTGGGCAAAGCTCTTTAAAAACATCTAATTTGATTTCTTCCAGTTACCCAGCAAGAAAATTGCTATTGTGATTGTTTTTGAAATTTTGTGATAAAGGAAACTGAGGCAAAGGTTAAGTGACTTGAAGTGTTTGAGGCTACATTTGAACTTAGATCTTCCTGACTCTGAGCCCAACACCCATTGTAGTATCAGATGTCTTAACTGGGGGAGACAACAGGCAAACAACTGAGATACAAGCATTTTATTTTGAAATAAGAGATAATCTTTATAAAGGGAAGGTATTGCCATTAGTGGAGACTTTGGTATACCATGATTTGTTCAGCCATGTCCCAATTCTTAGACTTCTCCTTTCTTTCCAGTTCTTTGCTTCAGTGCTGATCTAAGTATTTTTGTACAATGGGGTCCATTTCCCCTCTCTTTGATCTCTTTGGAATGGATCCCTAGTAATAATATGTGCCTGGTGGTCTCTCCTCCCTTCCTGCTGCTGGATGCCTACAGGTCAGGTCCACATTTCCTCTCTCCTTCTGCCAGGGCCTCTCAATCTCTCCTGTACTTCCAGCCCATCCATACACAAGTCAGTATTAATTTTCTTAAGGCCAAGCTCTGATTAAATAATTTCCTGTTCAAGGGAAAGGAAAACATGTATATAGAGAAAAATCGGGTAAAGTAAATTGAGGAGAGGGAAAAAAAATAGCAGTTGAGGGATTCAGAGAAGGTCTCTTGATGGAGACCTGGGAAATAAGCCTTAAGAGAAGAAAAGGATACTGAAAGATGATTTCAAAACCCTTGCTCCCTGAATAAAGTCTAAACTCTTCAGTTCAACATTCAAGGCCTTCCATGGCCCAACTCTAATACAACTCTCCAAAATATTTGATGCTCCAGACAAAGGGGCCACTCACCAATTGTCAGATTCATCTTGTGTTACTACCTTATGCCTCCCCCACCTCCATCTGCCAAACCTGCCACGTCAGGACCTGCCTCAATGACAGCAAGAAGCTTTCCCTTTCATCCCCTTCCATGAACCGCCCCCCCACTCCCAAGAAAAACTGTTTCTTTAAGAATTTCCTAACTCATTGTCTGGAGTACTCTTGTGTGCTTAATCACATCCTATTGTGTATTATAATTCTTTTTGCACCTGTCTTCTCGATCCTGCTACATCTCAAACCCCTCCAGGATAGGTAATGTCTTCTTTGTTTTTGTGTCTCGGTGCCCTGGAGTGCTTTTAGGCATTTATGAAGCACCTACTGGGTATCGACACTCACTGGGCTCAGAAGCTACAAAGACAAGGATGAAATGATGTGTTCTCTAGAAGACTGCAATTAATTGAGTATTGTAGAACATGTCCCCAGCACTTACTTGGGGCTTAATAAATGCTTGTTGATTTGATTTAGGTCTAAAGTCACGGAATCCGGATTCAAATCCTTCCTCTATCACTCATTCTCTATGTAATGAGTTCTTTAACCTCTCTGGGCCTCAGTTTCTTTAACTGTAAAATGAAAGGGATGGAGTAGATGAATAGAATAGGAGAGAGGAATGTTCATGAATGTTCCTTCTAGCCCCAAGTCTGTGATCCTAATCAAAGGAAGTAACATAGATAGAAAAAAAAAATACATAATATAAGTAACTTTTGAAGATATGCCTTTGGCACTTGGGGTGATCAGTCAAGGTCTCTTATAGGACCTTGAGCCTTCAAAGGTGTTAAGGGTTCTAAGAGGGGAAGGGGAGGAGGAAGAAGAGCACTTGAGGCTGGAGGAATTGAAAATGGAAAGGTACAAGGGCTTTCCACATATTATTGCTTTTCACTCATTTCAGTTATATCCCATTCTTTGTGACCCCATTTGGGATTTATTTGGCAAAAATACTAAAGTAGCTTGCCATTTCCTTCTCCACTGGCAAACAGAAGTTAATTGACTTGCCTAAGATCATACACCAAGGAAATTTCTGAGGCTGGATTTGAATTCCGATCTTCCTGACTTTCTGAAAGCCCGACACTTTCTCCACTGCACCACCTTGCTGCCCCTTTCCATATGAGGTACCTAATAAATGAATGACTGGAGCGAAATTTCCCCCAGTACACCACTTAGATTTTTGGCCTCATGTTCCATTTATAATCAATAAATAATATTTAATCACCCTTCTTTGTGTTACTTTTTCATGGAAAAAATATAAATCTATTAACCTTAACATGCCTTAATTCAATATGGTCAAACCTTGAGCAATTTCTTCATTAATTGCTAAAACGTATTGTCTTACTCATTAGATCTGATGCAACTGACAGCTGTCTTCTTTTAAAAAACATTTTAGATGACCTTATGTGCATGTATAGGAAAGCTGGGAAATCTCTTCTTTCTTTCCCTTCCCAGCTTCTCCAAGAAATAGTCGATATCTGGGCTTCTATTTCTTTTCTTCTCCTCGTTCCTTTAAGTTCTACAGTCTGGCTTGAGTCCTCTCCACACTGCTGAAATTGTACCCTCGAAGGTCACCCCGACCTCACCGTTACCAAATTAGTCAGTGTACCGATGTAGTCAATGACCTTTCCCCTTTTCATTTCCCCTCATCTCCTTTCAATCTTTGATACTGGCTCAGCCTTCTTTCTTGACATAATGCCCTCCCTTGGTGTCTGACCTGGGATCCTGCTTCTCCACCCCCCATAGCCCCTAATCTCACCTCTCCCCACTTATGTCTTCTCATCTTTCATAGGTTCCTTTTATGGCTCTCTCCTTTCTCTTCCCACCTGGGCACTGGCCAAGCTTTAGTCCCTCTCCTCTTTTTCTCCTCATCTGAGAAATGGAAACTGAGTCGCAGAGTTTAGATTTCTTGCCTGTGGCATGTAGTGAGTGAGGAGCCCTCTGGAGTGGCTCCAGGCCAAGCTTTCCCCATCCCAAGACAATTTCACTTTCCTCCCATCTGGGTCCCGCTCTCCGGCTTGGGAAATTCCCCAGATCTCTGACTTAGACGAATCATTTCCCTTTTAGAGGGGTTAAATTGCCTCATCTGCATGAGAAGGGGAGAGGGGCTGCCTTGAAATCAAAGCCAGAAGGTGTCAGTTGCCCGCAGGTCTCCCCGTGGCCAAGGATCACCTGTGCTTTATGGCAGCAGCTGCTGCAGGACCGGCTCAAAGTGGCAGGGACACATTGCCTGCCTCCCCCGGGGAGGACGTGCCTTGGTGACACATCTTATCTGACTTACTTAAATGTCTTCAGCGAGACAGAACACACGCAAGGGAGCACGAGATGTTTGGACGTGAGCAGTCTGGCGTCTGGGGACCGAGACAGTTCCCGGGTAGGAGGCTCTCAGCACTCGCCTCTTCCAAATCCCATGCAACTGAGCTCAGTTCCATACTTCATACTTAGCAAGGCAGGGTGCTAGAGAAGAACCAAAAGGCACTCTGGCCTTCAAAGGGCTCATGCGGCCCAAACCCCATCATCCATCCATCCAGTGATCCACTGGGATCATTAATCCAGGTTTGGAAAGCCACCATGGCCATTGATTGAGAGTCGGGAGGGATTTTAATGGATATCTGCTTCAGCCTCCCATTTTACAGATGTGGACACTAAAGTCACCCAGGGAATAAGGAATAGAGTCAGGATCCCAGGACACTGAGCGCATCACCCCAGCTTCAGTATTTTTTCCAATGTGACATATTGGGGGGTCTGTGTCTCTGTGTTGGGGGGAATGAAGACTATACATATACATATATGTATATATATACAGAGACAGACAGACAGAGAGACAGAGAGAGAAAGAGAGACAGAGAGAGAGACTAGAGACAGAGAGAGAGAGAGAGAGAGAGAGAGAGAGAGAGAGAGAGAGAGAGAGAGAGAGAGAGAGAGAAAGAGAGAGACAGAGACAGAGAGAAAGAGAGAGACAGAGACAGAGAGAGACAGAGAGAGATAGAGAGACAGAGAGAGAGAGAGAGAGAGAGAGAGAGAGAGAGAGAGAGAGAGAGAGAAAGAGACAGAGAGAGACAGAGAGAGACAGAGACAGAGAGAGACAGAGAAATATCAGGCAAAGTAATTTGAAGAAAGAAAAATAGTGAAAGACAGAGATGACCGTGTTGACCGTGTTGCTGTTCAGTTGTTTCAGTTGGGTTTGAGTCTTCATGATCCCATTTGGGGTTTTCTTGGCAAAATACGGGATTGATTTGCCATTACCTTCTCTTGCTCCATAGGGGAGGCCAACAGGGATAAATGACTTGCCCAGGTTAACACAGCTAATGTCTGAAGCTGGATTTAAAATTAGATCTTTTATTTATTTATTCATTCATGCATTTATTTTTATTGTTGTTGTTGTTTTGCTAGGGCAATTGGGGTTAAGTGACTTGCCCAGGGTCACACAGCTAGGAAGTGTTAAGTGAGACTCAGGTCTTCCTGACTTGTAAATCTTTTTTACTCCAGACCTGGTGCTCTACCCACTGAAGCACTGAGCTGTGCCCAGAAATAATTAGAGACACTCACATTTGGTCATTAACTTTATGGGCTGTGGGACTTTCTACATACCTTGTTTTTTTGGGTAGTCACTATTTTTAATTCATCTTACAAGTGAGGATACAGAAGCTCAGAGAGGTCCAATCACATAACTGTTACTTGTCAGAAGCATGATTTGTACCCAGCACTCTCTCCATTTTGCCACACCCCCAATTCAGAGCACCATACTCATATTTTAAGTCTTTGTAGGATGAAAATGTAACCTCTGTCTCCAGGGAGTTTATAGTCTAGAACAGAGCCTCAAACTCATAGGACATCTGAACTCAAAGGGGCTTAGAGCTCATCCTTGCTACTCTTATAGCTAAAAGAAGCTGGATGCCAGAGAGATTTCATTTCTTGTTTGAGTTTGAGTTAGCTGGGGGCTGGGTTGAGTCTGTAAGCCTATGGTTGCTGCCATAGCTCTAACTCTCCAGCCTTTGCCATTGCTAATAAAGGGATCAATGTGTATCCAGCAGTCTTCATCTTCTGGTCTGGGGACTTCATCGACAGCCCTGACTGCCTGATTTCAAGGCTTCAAAGAAGTAGGATCCATCCCCAGGAGAGGATTGAGGTCCCCTGTCCCAGAGATGACGTTCTGGATTGAGCACTGGATTGGAATTCAAGGTAGCATTGTAAAAAGAACCCTGATTTGGGGAACAGAAAATCCACGTTCTAACCTGGATCTGCCACCAATTCCTTATGTGATCTTGGGCAAATCATTTGATTTCTGGGCCTCAGTTTTCCTGTCTCACAGAGAATAATAATAACTGAAGTTTTTATTTAAGTTTTGAAGCACACTCCTCATTGATTTCATTTTAGTCTCACTTCAGCCTTATAAAGGTAGGTCCTAGGGGCAGCTAGGTGGTGCAGTAGATGGAGCACCAACCCTGAAGTCAGGAGGACCCGAGTATAAATCTGGCCTCAGACACTTAACACTTCCTAGCTGTGTGACCCTGGGCAAGTCACTTAACCCCAATTGCCTCAGCAACAAAGAAAAAAGAAAAGATAGGTGCTACATTTATTCTCTTTCTCATTTTATAGATGAGAAAATCAAATTTTGAGACCAATCAGGTGATCACCAAGCCCGTGATCACAAAGCTTCTTGAAACCAGGGGTCAGCACTCTGTCCTCTGTTCCACTCTAGAGTGGGGTAAAAAAAAACTATCAGTAAGGGTCCCTGCTAAAAGTCCAAGGTTCCCTGCCACTTGAAGCCATGGGGAAGATATTTTCCTATTCCTCTAAGCCATGAGCATCTTCCTTAAAACAGCAGGACCAAATAATTCACATGCTAAACAGGCTGGGATTTACAAATCATCCTTAAGTCAGGTTCCTTGGAAGAGTGGAGCCAGGATAAACAGCATTTGGCAGGAGGAAAACCTTGTACATCTGAAACCCTTAATTAGACCCTGTAGGCAGCTCTCTCTGTGTCAGAAGGCACCACATTATCAAATGACAGAAGCGAGAAACATGAAAGACGCTTCCAGAGGCTCGGTGGGCTGGGGAGCGTTCGGCTGCGTGTCGCACAGGTAGCATCTGCGTCGGGGACGGGAACCGGGCACATCACTCTGTTTAGAGTCAGCCTCGCTTCTTGGCCAGGGAGCCAAGAGAGACTGGAGCATGCTGAATTTTGAGAGGTTTGCTTGCAGGGAGACAGAGGGTGGATATGTGGTGGATTTCCAGATGTTCATACAAATAGTAGTGACTTGAACACAGAGGATGGCGTAATATCTAGAAACCTTAGAGCAGCTAGCATAGGACCCCAGAACCAGCCAGGGGCATAGAGCATGGAACCGAGAACCTCAGAGCCAGCAGAGATCTTCAAACGAAGAATGGGAGGGCCAAGAGAGACCTTAGAACAGAGAATGCTAGAGTAGCAGGAATCATAGAACATAGACTCTCAGAGATAGCAGGGTCCTTAGAACATAGAACGATGAATGCTGGAACCAGCAAAGACCTTAGAACACAGAATCTCAAAGGCAGCAAGGATCTTAGAACATAGAAATTCAAAGGTAGCAGGGACCTTAGAAGATAGAACAGAGGATGCTAGAGTATCAGGGATCTTAGAACATAGAATCTCAGGAGCAGCAAGGTCCTTAGAACATAAAACAGAGAACTGCCAGAGCCAGCAAGGACTTTAGAACATAGAGCCTCAAAGATAGTAGGGACTTTAGAACGTACCCTCAGGAGTAGCTTGGATTTTAGAAAATAGAACAGAGAATGCCAGAGCTAGCAGGGACCTTAGAACATAGACAGCCTCTCAGGGATAGCAGAGGTCTTAGAACATAGAACTTCAGAAGTAGCTTGGATCTTAGAAAATAGAGCAGGGAATTTCAGAGCTATAGGGGACCTTAGAACACAGAACCTCAAAGGTAGCAGGGACCTTAGAAGATGGAACAGAGAATTCCAGAGCCATAGAGGACCTTAGAACATAGAAATTCAGAGGTATCAAGGACCTTAGAACATAAAACATAGAATGTCAAACCATCAAGGACCTTAAAACAGAGTACTAGAGCTGGAAAAATCATAGATTTTGAGCTGGGAGGGACCTTGCTTTAAAGTCTTCTCCATCTCCTCAGTGAGCGATGGGCACCTGGTTTGCAGAAAACAGCTTGGGCTTTGGAAAGACTTGAAGTCAGGAGCCCAGGCTTTGTTTTTCAATTCTCCCACCGACTTCGATGGGTGGAATGATGTCTGACTGCAGAGTTCATACCCTGACTGATGCTTACTTCCCGAGTGACTCTGGGGAAAGTCCTGATCTACTTGGGCCTCAGTTTAGTCAGCTGTAAAATAGATGTGATAATAAAAATATGCACATTAGGTACCTTATAGGGCTTTTGGGGAGGGAGTTCTTTGGAAACCTCAAAACCTATTACATAAATGTGAGTTGTTATTCCCTAATCTAGCCTCCTCCCCACCTGCTGTGTCTGCAATTATGCACCAGCTTCCTTTGGAGTAATTACATCAGCTCTCCATTCTCTGCCCCTCACTAATCCCCGGGAAAAGCTGCCCAACCCCACAGGGGAGGGTGGAAGAATGCTGGGATGTAACACAAAGGTCCATATGCCAAAAAGGTAATTCCCCAGTCCCTGGATTCCTGCCCAGGAGGCAGCATATCCTCCTGCAGAGACCAACTCTCTCAGGATGGAACACACAGACCTAGGAGCAGCTCCAAGCATGGGAATGATAACAGAACACATTCCCTAACCTGGAGAGAGAATGCTCTCTCTGATAGGCTCCCACAAGCTCTATCAGAAGAATAGCAGCTGGTATTTCTTTGAGACCCCCTCGTTTTCAAAATGCTTAATGTGCGTGGTCCCCGCTCGTCCCTACAATGACCTGTGAAATCATTTCTATTGGTATAATCTCCCCATTTTACAGATGTGGAAATATAGGCCCATGAAAGTAAAGTGGCTCACTGACCATAACACAACTAGGAATGTCTGATGGGACTCAAACCATGAATTAAAGTCTCCTTTGACTTTTAGTGTAGCTTCTTTCTTCTGTATCCATTCTCATGTGGGTATCAATAATAAAAGCAGAGCAGGTTTTCCAGCACAATGTTTGAAAAGTGCTTTGCGTGCGCCATTTTGTTTTATCCTCCCAACAATCTGGGAGGCAGCTAATGGAGGCTGTATCATCCTTTTCTCAGTCATCATTCTTCTCAACCTCTTCTCTACAGCCTTGACACTATCAACCACCCTCTTCTCCTTCATACTCACTTCTCTCTAGGTTTTTGTGACACTGCCCCTTCCCAGTTCTCCTGCCTTCTGGTCTCTCCTCCTCTGTCTCCTTTGCTGAGTCTTTAGTCAACTCAAGCCTACTAACCTGGGGCTCTCTCAAGGCTCTATCCAGGTCCCTCCTCTCTTCTCCCTCTGTCCAATTTCCCTTGGTGAAGTCATCAGCTGCCAAGGATTTAATTATCAGCTCTATGCAAATGATTCTCAGATCTATTTATCCAGCCTCCTCCTCTCTCTCCTGACCTCCATTCTCCAATTTCCAACTCCCAAACCCTTTCCTGGTCCTAATGTTGCCATTCATTAAAGGGCATCTCCCAGTCTCCCAGGTTTGCACCTCAGTGTTATCCCCAGCTCCTCAGCCTTCCTCCCCATTTCCAATCTATTGAATTTACAACATGTGTTATATAAGCTCCCTTCACTCCTCTGACCCATCCACCACCATAGCACAGGTTCTCATCAATTCATGTCTGAGTTATTAGAATAGCCTGCTGGCTTCTCAAGTCTCTCCCCATTCCAGGCCATTCACTTCTCAACAATTCAGTTTCTAAATCACAGACTTGACCATATCACCTCCTTCTTTAATAAATTTTAGTAGCTCCCTATCAATTCCAACAGCAAATGTAAATGTTTGGTTCTTAAAACCCTTCATAACTTGCCTTCTTCCTACCTTTCCAGTCTTCCATTTTAGCCCCCCCCCCAAATCTTCCTTCTCCCAATGTACTGCGCAATACAATGACATTGGCCTCCATCTCTAATTCTCCCCATGTCTGGGAAGCTCTCCCTCCTCTTCTCTTCCTCTTGAATTTTCTTATTGAAGAGTTTGCCTTTCTTTATTTGTACTTGTGCAGGAGCAGGCTTTAGCTTCCGGTGACAGATAAAATGGAAGAAAGTAAAAAAAGATTTGGGCTAGTTCATGCTTGGACTCCTCCTTGGAGAATCAGATGTTCAACTCAAGCCTGAAGAACAGCTCCCTTTGAGCCTCAGCTAAAAACCCTTTCTTAGCTCTTTCTGATCCTTGTGCCTTCCCTAAGGAGGTAACCCGTGTATGCCCCCCATATATCCTGTGTATATATAGAAGGTGTGAGAGAGGAAAGCAAGTTCTAACAGGGCTTACTCTCCCAGAAGAACGTCAGCATCCAGTGACAAATGTGTCTGCTGTGCAGAGCTCAGTCTAGGTAAGTGCCCAGGGACTCAGTACCTAATCAATCAATCAATCAATGAGCACTACCATGAGTCCAGTTGTACTATGATGGGCTCCAAAAACACCACACAAAGAACTTGATGCTTTGTAGACTCCCAAAGAGCTTCCATTTTATTACACTTGTAAATATACATAACATTTATATATATATACATATATAATATTAAATATATAAATGGATAAAATATATCTTAAGATATATGGTAATTATATATTGTATTTAACATATACTTTAACATATTTAACATGTATGGGGCTACCTGCCATCTAGGGGAAGGGGTGCAGGGAAGGAGGGGAAAAGTTGGAACCGAAGTTTTTGCAAGGGTCATTGTTAAAAAATTACCCATGCATATGTTTTGTCAATAAAAAGCTATAAAAATAAATAACAAAAAAAGATATTTGTCCGAAAGGGGTAAATAAGGATAGAGTAAATTCCAGGCGTGGGGGAACAGGAGATGGAAGATGGAATTCAATATGTGAGGAATAGCAAGGAGGATGGTATGGCTGGATCGTATAGTGTTAGCTACTCTGAAAAGGGCGGGTCAGGTCAGGTATAAAGCCCTTGGAAGAGTATTTGTATGCACCAGCAGAGGAGGTTGTGTCTGTTTCTTAAAATAACAGGGAGCTATTTGAGATTGTTGAGCAGGAGAGTGACACGGTCACCAGGTGAAGTCTTATTTTCATTCAGAGCAATTCATGACACCATCTATTGGACGATGGAAGGGTTGCAATTTGCATTGTAGAGGGAATGCTTGTATCTATGAAGTCACAGGATTTTTGATGCCAAATGTTGAAATGCTTATTATTACAAATTTCTTTGCATGACTATCAGCAGATGTTTCCCGGGGCTTAACATGTACCCAACCCTGTGCCAGGCACTGTGGGTAGGAAAATGGTGGGAGGCAAGGGAATATGTAACACCATGCCATTCCTCAAATAGCTTGTTGGAAAGTCAAAATAGATGCCTCTAGCATCTAACAGTCCTCTAGGAGGTTCATGGTAATTACTGAGCACCACAAAATCTTAGTATCGAAAGGCATAGTAGAGTACCTCTTTACCATTTTCCTACTCAGTGTAAAATGTATCTTTACACATCTGTAATAGATAGAAGTCCAAGCACTACGTGAATACTTTTAGTGACAGGGAACTCAGTACTTCACAAGTCATTCCATTTTCACAGAACTTCAGTGGTTATGGTATTCTTTTTGTTGAGCCCCTTGGACCTGATTAATTCTAGGTTCCCTGTGGATTTAAGCAAAATGAGTCTAGTCCTTCTTTCATATGGCAAACCTTTGAATATTTGACAACACCTAATCATGTGCCCTCTAGATTTTCTCTTCCCCAGGTTAAACATATTCGGTTCCTTCACCCATTTGTCACAAGACAATCTTTCAGAATCTTAGTTATCCTCCTCTTAGTACGCTCAAGTCACCAGCCTCACCAATGTGGGGCCCAGAACTGGAAACGATACTTCAGCTGTGTTCTGACTGGGGCAGAAGGCATCAGGACTACCACCTTCATCGCCGCAGACACTGCACGTTTATTGTTGTTATTGTTATTATTATTATTATTACTCACATATGTTATGTTGTTACATTGTTATTGTTATTATTATTTACATATACATAAATTTTAAGAGGTGAGCTAGAAAGAACATGAGAGTCAGGAACTCAGGAACATCAAAATCAAATCCAGCTTCAGATATTTACTAGCTATAGGATCCCGAGTAAATCACTTTGCCTATGTCTGCCTCAGTTTCCTCATCTGGAAAATGAGAATAATGAAAAGCACTGGCTTCACAGAGTTCTGATAAGTCTTAATATAATATCAGTAAAACACATTGCAGACCTCAAAACACTATAACTATTCCAGCTCTTATTATCATTATTATTAATCATTTAGCCTTTTAAGTTTTCCAAAGTGCTTGAAATTTCATTTAATTGCTGCTTAAAGCAATCCTATGATAGAGGTACCATTATTGCCATTTTACAGATGGGAAATTTGAGGCACAGAGAGATTAAAGTCACTTACCCAGAAGCACATAACTACTAAAGGTATATAGCAACTGTCTGAGGTAAAATTTTTCAATCTTTTTAACTCACAGTTCAGTTCTCTCTCCATTTATACCATTCTGTATCTTAAGGCCTCCTAAGTGTCCAATCTCCACCAAAGCCTCCCTGTAGCTTTAGTCATCCTAGCATCTGGAGAATTTGGCCAACAGAGCCCCAATGCTAAGGATTTCAGAGAAACTTATCACTGAAGTTGGCCACTATGAGATGCAGATTTTTTTTGTTTTTTTTGCCACTGTGACATATGAACACCATTTATTAAGATGTGTAAACAACCCTTTTCTGAAATATTGAGTTATCTCCACAGTAGAGATAGTCTGTCACAATGTTATTCAATTTTTTGATATTTATTGACAGTTTCCTACAGGCGAGATACTAGACAGGCTTGAAGCAGACAAAAATCGAGCTATCTTTGTCCTTAACTAGCTTATGTTCTTCATGGGGCTGCAACATGTATTCACAAATAAGTAAATAAAAGGTGTATTCTATCTCCTCTTTATATGTGTCCCCTCTCCTCCCCATTGCCTTCTTGAAGGCAGAAACTATTTTGTTTACTCCTGTTCGTATTTTAAGCATTGAGAATAGTTCCTGAAACATAGTAAGTGCTTACTGATTGATCAATATCTCTATCTATAAATGTGTAAAAGGAAAGAATTGGTCTTTGACCATTTGATTAGTCTCTTCTACCAGTGACTATAATACCAAGATAATGGGGTTAATATCCAGAATGAAATCTTAAGATAATGAGGTGTTAATGTGTTAACATAATGTTAACACTTTAGAAAATGTGAAACCTTCGGTTGAATTACAAAGGCAACTTCCCATTGACTGGCAGAAGATGGGCATGTTCCTGGGTGACCCTAAAAGTTAATATATTACACAATCAGGCCCTTCAATATTTGGAGATAGTAGAAACAGTTTGAGAAGTCATATTAGTTGGATAGAAAACCAAAAGTTAAGAAAAAAACTAGCTTTATCTCTTGGGGAGAAAGGAAGTGAAGGGGGAAAGAGTTCTCTCCTTGACTTGACTCAATCACTGAATGAGAAACTTCATCCAGTATTTGGAGAGTCCCAAGGCATACTTGGGGGGAGCAGAGTTACACAGTCCAGATAGACATGGATACAGAAAGATGGCTATTTGAGTCTGAGAGTAGCTTTTAAAAAAAAAACCATAGTCTTTAGCAGCAGAGATAAAAACAAAAACTAGTTTTTGAGAGCAGAACCCGAAAGCCCAGCTGAACAAGTCACTCAACAAGAGCCACTTCATGAGGACTTCTCTAAGAAAGACTCAGTTCTTCTATAGTAAACTTGGCCACGTGTTTATACGGATGAGCCTCATTTCTATTGTACTTTTAAGTGGGTGTCCATTATTTCCATGCATATTTGTGCACTCCAGGTTTATAGGAAGAGTGTTTCATTATTATTATTATTTTTATTGTGCCATTTTGGTCTATGCCTTTGCTAAGAATCACCTCTGTCTGCTGCCTGATTGGTAATGAGGAGCACACTAGGGGGGAATCATGGATTATAGTGTTAGGAGCCCAGAACATTGTATTCTAGAAATTATGAGAACTGTTGAATCCTCTGAGGACCCAACTCACAAGTATGAGTTTGAGTTGAGGGAATATCCCTGGGGCGGTACTATATACTAAGTAATTTAAAATAACTTCAAAAGGAGAAAATATTAATAACTGGGATATGGAGGTGAGGAGAAATCAGTAAGGAAAGAACAGCTAAGCCCAGGGAAGCAGAAATTTGGAGGAGGACATTAGAATTTTCTGGCTCCTATATCACATCATTCTTGAACTTTGTTACACAATTGATCAACCCCAGGAAGCCATGGAACCTGCAGGGTTTTTTTTTTAATAATACAGACTCTTCACAGTGTCAAAACCTGTAATGATGGACAATTCAGTACCTTATGTAGCAGCCCACTTTCAGACAGAGGCAATGTAGTATCATGGAAGGAGCACTGGCTCTGTAGTCAGAGCTGGGTTCAAATCCCTCCAATAAGACTAACTCCCTGGTAATTTTGAACAAGTCACTTAACTTCCTTTGACCTCAGCTTCCTTATCTGTAAAATGGAGCACTTGTAATCAGTGGTATCTGAGGTCCCTTCCAGTTTTAGGTCCATGGTCCTAAATATAGAGCACTATGTTCTTATCACCCCATCTAAACTCAATTCCTAAAGCTGCCCATGTTGACAGCCTGTGCTCCATCGCATATCATCAGAGGATAAAATAATATCATCACGTCTCAGTCTGATTCTCTGCCGTGAGCATAGCCTGGGAACTAGGCAAGAGTCGCTACTGGATCCACCATGATCTCTGGGCAGCATCCCTTCCATGGACCAACTGGAACCAACAATCTCTTAAGACTCTCCAGAGGTTGGTTCAAGGTCGCCAATCCTCCTTTCTACTCTCCTGGTTCTCATTGGAGGAGAGGGGCCAGATCTGGGGTTGTGAATAAGAATCAAGAACATTCTCAAATCTGTGTTCTCCTTCCTTGGGAAGGAGAGGGGATGGAAGCTAAAACTTGGAAAGGACCATCATAGAATCTCAGGGATAGAAGTGAGATAGTTCAACTCCCTTTAATAGATGAAAAAAATACATTTCAAAGAGGTTTCACGATCTGCCTGAGGTCACACAGGGGACAATTCCTGACAAGTGATCATCCAGCCTCTCTTTGAATATCTTTAGTGATGGAGAATCCTCCAGCTTCCAGGGCAGCCCCTTTTATTTTGGAGCAACTTGATGCTATAAGGAAACTTGCCTTTGTATCTTCCTGGACTTATTTCATATTATCCAGAGCTCTTCAGGATGCCCTAAAAGTCTTAGTGCAAAGCTTTAACAGGGACACTGTGCTCCAGTCAAACTGGGTTACTTCCTCGGTAGATGATCGGGGCTTTTCCTGCCTCTGTATGTTTGCTCACTCTAACCTGTCCCTTGGTTGAGTTTTCCGCCCACTTCTGAAAGTCTAGCTCAGATGCCATCCATCTCCTCAGTGAACTCCCATCCCTCCACAATATCGATTTTCTATGTATGATTCACTCCCACCCCGGATAGTGTTCATGCTTTATTTTTTGCCATGTTCCAACCTTGTATGATTTTGCATTCTGGTTGTCTTTGTCTAAATCCTATCCCATTCTTAGAATGGTACCTCCATGAGGGCAGGAATTATATCTTAATTAGTGTGGCCTAGTGAATAATAATAGTAGTAGTAGTAGTAACAAAGTCACTTTGGTTTGCAAATCGTTTTACCCAGAGAGATTATCTTCACAACAATCTAGAAAGCTGGGGATAGCATCCCCATTTTACAAATGAAGGAATTGAGGCAAGCAGAAGCTAAATGGCTCGACTAAGCTGACACTAGATTCGAAGTCAGGATTTCCTGATTCTAAGTCCAGCATTCAGCATGCTCCATTCCAGCTGCTTCTAGTTTACAGAGCTGGATTTGGATTTTGGATTTGAAGTTAGAAAGACCTATATTCAAATTATACTTTTAATACTTATTAGATGTGTGATCTTAAGCAATCATTTCCCCTGCTTTTGCTTCAGTTTTCTCTTCTTCTTGTTTTTTTTTTGTTTTGTTTTGTTTTGTTTTGTTTTTGTTTTTGTTTTTTTGTTTTGTTTTGTTTTGTTTTTTTTTGGCTGAGGCAGTTGGGGTTAAGTGACTTTCCCAGGGTCACACAGCTAGGAAATGATAAGTGTTAAACTCAGGTTCTCCTGACTTCAGGGCTGGTGCTCTATTCACTGCACCACCTAGCTGCCTCCTGTTTTTCTCTTCTTAAAACTAGGACGATAACACTTGTAGCAATTTCCCATTGCTCCGGGGCTCTAATGAGATCATTTAAGAAGAGAGCTTTGCACACATGTAAATATTCTTTGTTATCTTTGCATCTCTACCTCTTTCCCCATCTTCCGGCACATTTGCTCTGTACACAGAAGATGTTTAATAACTTTTTGTTGAATTGACTTTTCTGAATGTGACCTTGAAAACTGCACTACCCCAAGCCTCAGTCTCCTGAACGTAAAATGGGTTCAGTCAGAGCCATCTTCCTTTCCTTGTAGAGTGGTTGTAAGGCTAAGTGAAATGATGTTCTTGAAAGTCCTCTGTAAAGTACAAAGATATGGAAATGCCATTATTACTCAGCCAGAGATACATCTCATGACTGATCTGCCAACTCGGGCTGCCCCTAAGTGATCCTCAGTATATCCCCTGGGTCAGAGAACTCCCAGCTCTGCCCATTGGAGGACACACTTTCCTCTAAGTGTAATCCTAGCCTCTGAAGCAAGGCAAGCTGCTGACTGAGTGCTCCTTGGTATTTTTTCTTTGAAACAGAGATGACCTTGCACACTCATCATTAGGCACTCTGCCAGAAGGAGGACAGCGTCTGACCTCCTCAGGGACAGCCTTTGGGTTTGGTGACAAAGTCAAGGCTAATTTCTCCATTGCAGGAGAAGGATGAACTTGGTCTTTCTCCGTCTCTTGGGCTTGACTTACAAAAAGGCATTTGATCTGATGAATGTAAGCCAGTGGAACATTTTCAGCTTGGGATCATGGAGCCATTACAGAAAAAGGTCAGCTCATGTTCATTTAGGAAAAACCCTAACCCTTCCCATGTGCTTATGTAGAACTCTAGAGTTATGGTTAGAACCTGATCTGGGATCCTATCTCTTCAGGACTCTCTCTGCCCTCTGGCTGGTAAGTTCCAGAACCTCAGAATCTCAGAGACAGAGTGGACCTAGAACATCTAGCCTGAACCTCAAAATTTGACCAAGTGTCCCCCAGACTTCAGCTGAAGACCTTCAGGGAGCCAGAACTTTGCATTTCCCAAAGCACTCTGTTCTACTGACAGTTCAGTTGTTGTCAGGGTTTCCTTTACATTAAGCCCCTATGTGCCTCCTTGCAAATTTCACTAATTCTGGGCTCTGAGGTGGGCAAGGAGAACCAGCTTAACTCTTCTTCCAGGTGACAGCCCTTCAGCTCCCCCAAGAGAATTATGTTCCTCCCCTTCCCCCACATCTTTTCTGTGCTAAATACCATCATTCACTCCTATCTTTCCTCAAATGGCACAAACTGAACCCCTTGATCCTTCTTCTGGACCTCCCCCAGGTGCTCTCCAGCTCATCAGTGTTCCTCCTAAAATGTGGTGCCCCAAATGGAACACAATCCTCACTCTAAATGTGTCTGATGAGGGTCAAGGACAGTGGTCCTCTCATCGCCTTTGTCTTGGACACTCTACCTTTCTTAATGCTGCCCAAGATTGCATTCGTTTTCTTAGATTCCTTATCACAGTTATTCCATATTGATCTTGCAGTCCACTGGGATCTCCCAGGTTTTTTTTTCTTCAGATGGGATATTGTCATATTGTTCTTTATGAAGTTGATTAATTTCTACCTAAATTGAGGTCAAATGAAGAATTTGATATACATTTCCCTGGGCAAATCAATTCATTTCTCTTGTCCTCTGTTTCTCCATCTGTAAAATCAAGATAATAGCACCCACCTCACAGGGTTGCTGTGAGTATCAAATGAGACAAGATTTGCAAGGCATTTAACATTGAATTACTATAGAAATATTTAGAAAGGCTTTATTGTTAAAAAAAAAAAAAAAGACCTGGGTTCAAGCCTCGTCTCTAACACATACTGGCTATTGATCTTGAACTTCACCCCTCAACTCCCTAATATTATAAATAGCTGCTCCTCCTGCCTGCCTACTTTGTATTTATTTAGGGTGTATTTATTCAGTATATTCTTCTCTGCATATAAGTGTTTCCCCTAAAACAATGTCAGCTCCTTGCAAGTTGGAATCATTTCATTTTGGGGTCTCTATCCCCATTATCTTGGTTGTTGTACTACCACAGCATAAGTCCCTCATAAATACTTGTTGGTTGAATGGGTGCCACATTGATGTTTCTCTCTCTCTTTCTGTCTCTGTCTCTGTCTCTCTCTGTCTCTCTGTCTCTGTCTCTCTCTGTCTCTCTCTCTCTCTCTCTCTCTCTCTCTCTCTCTCTCTCTCTCTCTCTCTCTCTCTCTGTCTCTCTCTCTCTCTCATCCTCCTTCTCTCTCCCTCTCTCTCCCTCTTTCTCTTTCTCTTTTTCTTTCTCTCTTCCTCTCTCTCTCTCTTTCTCTTTCTCTTTCTTTTTTTCTTTCTCTCTTCCTCTCTCTTTCTCTTTCTCTCTCCCTCCCTGCCTCTCTCTTTCTTCCCCATCTGTCTTTTTCTCTTTGTCTCTCTCACTGTGTCTCTCTCTGTCTCTGTCTCTCTGTCTCTCCCCTGCAGTGATGAAATCACAGATTCAGATTATCATAATTATTATTTAAGTAGATGATCCCAAAGGTCCCATTTCTCATTTTATGACTAATATACTGAAGTAGAAAATACAATACCAAATTAAGATGTCACAAAAGAGAGTTAAGAACAGTTGTAGATCCCCCTTTGTCCTCCCGTCCTCACTCTTGATAGTAAGATCTTTAAGAGCAGAGACACAATTTTAGTGAAATAGGTGGTCTCCCCTGTCCTCCCCATCTTGAACTTCTCTCTCTCACTAAGGGCTCTTTAACCCCCAACCTTTATTCATCCTGGCAGGTTGTTACTCATGAGCCCCCATTGGTGCCCTTCATATCAGGAACTCAATCACATGATTCAATTAACTTTTGACAAATGTATATTTATTCAAAAGGCAAATAATTATATGAGATTGTATTCACAAATCAGAGGCAAGCTCCACCACCAAGACAAGTCATATCTGTGAGGCAGACTGGGCACAAGCTTAAAGCACCATAAGAAACACACACATATATGGAAAAGACAACTCATAACTCTGGAATTATAAGTCTGATTTCCTTTCTCTTTCTTAGGGTCAGCTCTCACAAACTTCAATGATGGGCAGTTGGAGGGGTAGATCCACTGCTAAGCTGAATGCTGGTCTCTTCACTACCATGAATTCTTATGTACATATTAGTGGCTCCCATCTCTGTTTAGGTTTGATATAATTGTCTCATGTATTTTATTTTACACATCCATAAATACATTGTAGTATGTATTTTATATAAAATATTTCTATGAATGCATACATATGTGTGTATATATACATATATGAGCACATATATATAATCATGTAAATAAATTTATATGTGTGTGTCTATATATACCATAAGTTGTTCAGTGATTTCATCCTTTTATTTTTTTGCTGTTACCACAAAAAGAGAAGCTATGAATACAGTTGTATCTAGAGGCCCTTTTCCTTTTTCTTTGATTAACTTGATGTGCATTCCTACTAGTGTTATTATTGCATCAAATGTATACACAATCTAGTAATTTTGTGAGAAAAGTTCCAAATTACTTTCCAGAATGGAGGCACCAATTCAAAAGTTCACCACCAATACATTAATGTTCCTGTTTTCTCGCAGTTCCTAGAATTTTTTTGGTCAACTTTACTAATCATACTAGCATGAGATGGCACCCCAGAGTTGCTTTAAATGCAAATTAAAGTGATTAGTGATCCGGAACATTTTTTCTTGTGACAATCACATGGTTTGAGTTTCTTCCCTTAAAAACTGCCCGTTCATATCTTTGACCATTTATCAATTGGAAAATGGCTCTTATTCTTATGAATTTGAATCCGTTCCTCATCTGTGTTGGAAATGGGAGATATATCAGAAAAACTTGTGGCAATGATTTTTCCCCAAGTTAGCTATTTCCCATTTAACCTTCCTTACCTTCATTGGATTTGTTTGTACAAGAACTTCTTGATCTTGTGTGTAATCAAAAATTTTTTTAATGTTGCAAGATCCTCTCTATCCCTTGTTTAACATGAACTTTTCCTTTTTCTATACATCTGAAAGATAATCTCTTCCTTGTTTCTCTCATTTGTTTATATGACTTTTTTATGTCTAGGTCATATATCCATTTGGAGCTTATCTTGGTAAATGGCATGATAAATAAGTCTAAATGTAATCTCTATCATGATGTGCAACTTTCTCAATAATTTTTTTTGGAAGATAGTGAGAACTTATCCCAGTAACTGGGGTCTTTGGATTTGTCAAATGCTAGGCTCCTAGATTCATTTGCTTTGGTACTAATTTAATCTCTTACTGCTCTAAAGGAGGAGAAAAAGTTTTCACCATAAGGGAGGTGATTGCCCTATTGTCCTTGGTCTCAGCCAGAATTTATCTAGAGTATTCTGTTCTGTTTTGATGTCAAGCATTGTGAAGGACATAGCAAGGTGGAGAGTAACCATGTCCAAGAGGGGAATGGAAATCATGCCCTCTGAGAATTAAATCTGGGCTATTAAGTCTGGAGAGGAAAAGATTCAAGAGGGACACATTAGACTGTGTCAAGTGCCTGAAGACCAACCGCATGGAAGAGGAATGAGACTGATCCTGCTTGGCCCTAGAAAGGACAAGTAGAGACTTCCAGAACTGCAAGGAACTTAAATGTGCTGCCTTGGGGGTACTGAACACTAGCACCAGAAACTTTCAATGGCCACTGGATTACCACAGTTTGGGGACATTGAAGAAGGGATGAACTGACGTGTGAAGTTCCCTTCCATCTCTGAGATTCTATAAATAATGGGAAGCGAATTGCCAAGAATTTGGACTTGTCTTCTGTCTCTAGCTTTCTCCTTTTCTCACAGAATTCCTAGCATCTGAGCGAGCCTTTTTCCCTCTCCCTTTGAACTAAATTGGAATGGATCCCTTGCTTTTTTCTTTGATCTCAACAGATGTAGGCAGAGTCACATGGGGACAGCACCATGTTGGGAGACCTTCAAGGACCCCTGGGTTCTGCAGAGCGAGTGTGGGTGAGTCAGCCTATGGCACTCATCCCTGGCTCCTGAATGAGCGAATGCCCCTCAGGATGCCATGAGAAGTGCCAATTTTGAGGTGAGACACGAGACAGCATGCCGACCCCTTATAGCCAGTGACGATTCTATGGCTTTTGGGGAGAGATTAACTGCCATGGAAATGAGAGCAGGAGGTCAGGCGGGCACCTGTTGGTGAAAAAGACTGCTCAGAGGACCCTAAGTTCTTGATATTTCACATTACCTCCCACCATATCTTTCTGCCTCCACAGGTGGGAGCACAATCATCATCAGGTCAGAGATTTAGAACTGAAAACAAATTTAAAGGCTCAGCTGGTCTCCAATCACTGGCGCTTCCTTTGTGTTTAGTGAAACAAGCCCAGGGTGCTTCACCCTACCCCAGATGCCAAATGTAAGGGGCCCTTCTAGACCCCCTGAAGTTGGAACACAACAAGGCTCTAGCCTCCCTTTCCTCCTCCATTTCCCTCTTTCCCTCTTTGCGTTAGCTTCTCTTTGGTCAAGTAGAGCTGTGCCTTTTCCTTTATCTTATCCCGTCACCTCCTTGCCAAGGGCGCCATCCCCTCTGATTGACTGCCAATGTCCCAGGGGCTGTCGCTTTGGTCTACACTAAGAAAGCAGGGAAGGACTTAGAGGATACTGTCCTGAAGCACATCTGTGAGCTGTCCCTGACCCTGTGATGTGTCCATCCTGCCCAGGACCCCGCTGGACTCTGTTTAGAGCCATAGTGTACAGCTGAATTCACAGATTTCTCTCTGGGGATATATACAACACAAAAAGCACACACACACACACACACACAAGAAAATAATCAGTCTGCCCACAACCCAACTCCTCTGCCACAAAGTGGACTCTACCCCTCCCAGCCAGCAGTGCCGGTGTTTCTAACAACCAAAGACAACGGGGGCCAGCTTCAGCACCAGCCCAAGGGCCAAGGATCCTTTCCTCTATTTCCTACAGGTGTCTATGGAAGGGAAAGACACCAGTGCTCTCGTTATGGATTTGCCAGCAGCTGCCCTGTCCCTGTCCCACAAATCGCTGCCCCCTGCTCTGCTTGTGTTCTTTTGTTCCTCTCGTCCCCAAAACTTGGCTTGTCACTGGCACTGACCCCATCACCAACATCTTGCCTCCAATCCCAGTTCCAGTGGGACTTCCTCCACAAAGCCTTCCCTGGAGTCCATTCCCCAGTGAAAATGATCTCTGCCCTATTCCTCATCCCTCCTTCTTCAGTGATACTTCCAGCTTTCTGGTTCTTATTTTATGTCTTTCTTATGTTTTCATTAAAGTCTAAGTTCCGTCGGGGTGAGCTCTGTGGTATATCTCTGGTATCCCCAGTGCCCGTAATAATAGCCTGAATGCAGTAAGTGCTTAATAATTATTGAAATGAACTCAATAGAATTGATTAGTTTTAGGGTGAAAAGAAAGGTTTGGATCTGATGTAAATATGTTAGCAAAGACAAGCTTATTTGCAGGACCAGATTCCCTGAGGTCCAGGGCACACGTTGGGGGAAATATCAGTCCTAGCAGAAAACCAGCTGCTTATAACAGGGAACAGCTCCATCCTCTGGATTTTAAAGTCGCATATAATATGTGTGTATGAGCACATTATGTATGTATTTTTGGTGTGTGCATATATGCTTCTGTACATATTCATATACATATATAGATAGATATAGATTTATACAACATATGTATGTATTAATATATTCACATTCTCTATGCATATCTATGCACATGACATCATTGCAGCTGCCATTTTTTAAGAAAAAATTCTTAGAGCCCCAGCCCTGAAGTCAGGAGGACCTGAGTTCAAATCTGATCTCAGACACTTAACACTTCCTAGCTGTGTGACCCTGGGCAAGTCACTTAACCCCAATTGCAAGAAAGAAAGAAAGAAAGAAAGAAAGAAAGAAAGAAAGAAAGAAAGAAAGAAAGAAAGAAAGAAAGAAAGAAAGAAAGAAAGAAAGAAAGAAAGAAAGAAAGAAAGAAAGAAAGAAAGAAAGAAAGAAAGAAAGAAAGAAAGAAAGAAAGAAGAAAGAAAGAAAGAAAGAAGGAAGGAAGGAAGGAAGGAAGGAGGGAGGGAAGGAGGGAGGAAGGAAGGAAGGAAGGAAGGAAGGAAGGAAGGAAGAAAGAAAGAAAGAAAGAAAGAAAGAAAGAAAGAAAGAAAGAAAGAAAGAAAGAAAGAAAGAAAGAAAGAAAGAAAGAAAGAAAGAAAAGAAAAGAAAAGAAAAGAAAAGAAAAGAAAAGAAAAGAAAAGAAAAGAAAAGAAAAGAAAGGAAGGAAAGAAGGAAGGAAGGAAGGAAGAAAAGGAAAAGAGAAAAAAGAAAAGAAAAGAAAAAAATTCTGGCTTGGAGTCACAGCTTTCCTGGGTCCTGATTTTCTCATCGGCAAAATGAGAACATTGGACCCAATGGCCTCTGAGGTTCCTTGCAGCCCTGAATCAGTGATGCACTAGTCTCAGATTCAGTACCAGAACATCCCAAGGCAATAGCACACCTCATCTTGAGAGCACACTGTAGTGGGAAGAGCTCTAGTTTTGAAGTCAGGAGAAATCTGAATACATACCTGCTATATGATACCATCACATAATCAGAGCTGCATGATTCTTGGAAGTTCACCTACCTTCTCTGCCTTGGTTTTCCTCACCTGCTAAATGGGGATAAATGACCAGCTGTACCAGTAATGGAAGGAATGGAAGGTTTTTGAGGTCAGAGATTCTCTTTTTGATCTTTGTATACTCAACTCCTAACACAATATACCAGGCATATAGTAGATACCTAATAACTACTTGTTGATTAATCAATAATGCTAGCTCATCATTATCAATGAAAAAATAATAATTATGTAACATCCATCAGAATGGTAATCAATAACATCATCATTATGAACTCATTGTTGATTGGCAATAATAACTCATCCTTGATGAATTGCCCTTGGGTGATCATAGGTGACCTTGTGGTACGGCGGTGAATCACTGGACCTGCACCCTTGGCAGATGAAATGACACAAAATCCTCTCAGAAGCAATTTTCAACAAGCCCTAAGGTGTCAAGCTAAGATCCCCCTCGCCGACTGTGGGATTCATCATCCTAGGCTGGTTGAGGGAGAAAAAAGGGAGAAAAAAGTCTTGGCAACATTATTTTAACACATGATAATAACAATAATAAAGGGGATTGCATTCCCTAACACTTAAGGTTTAAGTGGTCCTCACAACAGTCCCTGTAGACAGTCTATTAGAGATCCCATCTTACAGATGAGGAAACTGAGGCTTGGGGAGCTTAAATTTTTGATCCTGGTTAAGGGTATGGTGGTAGGAGTATGAACTGGGATTTAAACCTACATCTCCTCAATCTAGGTCTACCGTCCTACTGAATCCCTGGGGCTCATGGCCAGCTTTCCTGCCATGGGTTAGCAAGTCCCATCCAAGGTTACAGGGCATCCAGCTCTTTCACCTGGACCACTGATAATCCACTAGCCCCATGCCATTGTATCCTACCCAAGAAAGAACCAACACGTGGGTATGTGTTGATTAAGGAAATACCTGAGCAGGAAAGGGCGATTCCTGTTTAAGAGAAGAGACAATGGGCTCTGAAAAAGGAGGTGAGCTGAACAGCTGGGCACGGGAGGGCAAAGCTCAGTAATTCAGGGAGTAAGTGAAGGGAGCAAATCAGATGGAGCAGCAATGGAGGCTGGACCAAGAGGCCAAAAGCAGGAACTGTTTCTCTGCCTCAATCTGTCTCCCCAAAGTTTTAGTCTTCTGGTGTCTCTCATTTTCTCTGCCCATTTGTTGTTGTTGTTCACTCGGTTCAATTCTTCCTAACCCCATGCAGAATCATCTTGACAGAGACTCTAAAGTAATTTGCCACTTCCTTCTCTGATCTGTAAAGATGAAGAAACTGAGGCAAATAAGGTTAAGTGATTTGCACCCAGACCATATTTGAACTCAGGTTTTCCTGACTCCAGGACTGATATTCTATTCACTGCTTCACCTAACTGCATCTCACCAAACGTTCTAGGTCGGGGAGCAGAGAATGGCATCCGTCTTTCCTGAAACAGTTTTCTCTGTAAACTGATGAACCATCCCTCTCTCATCCGCATCCACTCCCCCAGCCTCCCAAGACACTGAAGCCATTTCTGGGTGGAATGACCTCATTCAATCCAGAGTCATGCACATTGCCTGCTGGCCTCCCATCTCTCATTTTAAAAGCTAGTTGATTGACAATATCTGCTAGCTGATTGGAGCTGATTCTCCCACCTCTGAGAATTGAAGATATCTTGAACCATCAATCCTTTATCTCCATCCATCATTAGCAGTGGCAGGTATGGACCATGAGGATTTAAGTTCAAAGTTAAGCTGAACCTGTCATAATAAAAATGGGAGAGGATCTAGGATGGATTTTTTAAGCCATTTTACCAGCATAGGGAGCTCCTGGTGAAGAATTCTTCCCAGACAGAGGGGAGTAAATCATCAATTTACTGTCTTAAAAGAGTGGCTCAGAGAGAGAGAGGTGAGACAGGTCCACGATATTTCTACCATCCATCTCAGCCATCATCTTCATCCAGACCCTGACCATCCTCTCCTGAAACTTTGTCTTCTTATCATTCGGCCCCAAGACTCTCCTCACTCAAGCCATTCTCTGCCCCCTGCTAAGGACTTATCCGTAAGCATGAATCTGAAGGTCGTTTTTCTACTCAGGACACAGTAGTGATTTTCCCATTACCTTAAGAGTCAAATATAAACTCCCTTGCAGGTCATTTCATGCTCTTTACAGCCTGGCTCTCCCCTGTCTTTCTAGCCTTGTTCTATAGCACACCCTTACATACAGTCTGGCCCCCGACTTCTTCATCTAGAGCCCTCCATCTCCACATGCTCCAAACACAATCGCTCCTCACTGCACTTTGTAAAATCTCTTAATTTTTAAAGGTGCTTTGAAGCACCTTCCACAGGAAATCTCTCCTGCTTCCCGCAGTTATGAGTACTTCCCTTCTCCCAACTGCCTCTTGTTATTTTGTATTTATTCTTGTATTATATATATTGTATTTATAGAAGTGTAGACTTCTATACTTACATGTTTTCTCCTCTGTAAGACTAAAAGTTTCTTGAGGGCAGGGACCATTTTGATTCTGTGCTTATACCTCCGATGCCTTTGCACTGGCAAACACTTAATATATATTGATTGACTGATTTGAGAAGTCTACAACCCTTTTTGTTTGCAAAAAAGATCTAAAGACAAATATGAAAAGATGTTTAAAAGTATTGTACATGTATAATCTGTATCAGATTGCTTGCTGTCTTGGGTAAGGGGGAGGCAAAGGAAAGAGGAAGAAAAAATTTGCAACAAAATCTTACAAATCTTATAAAAATTAATATCAAAAACTATATTTACATGTATTTGGAAAAACAAAATACTATTGAGGAGGAGAAAAAGATCTAAAGGTACAGGGATTAAAGGGGACAGCCGGACTTGGTTCCCTGTGCTCCAAGCACCCTGGGGATGCAAAGGCCATCTGTCCCATTTGTGGACCTCTTTGGCTATTTATCAGGTACATCACTGCAAGGAAGCCAAGGCAGCTCACAACCCCTCACCCTTTCTCCTCTTTGGCTGTGAAAACTGCAGCATAATAGGGTGAGAGCAGAAATAACAGTAGTCACAATTCATGTTTTTATAGGATTTGAAAATTTGCAAAGCACATTTCTTCCAATGACCCTGAAAACTAGGTCATGTTCTTATCCCCATTTTACTGACAAGGAACTGAGGTTCATGCTTTATGTCTTGCTGAAGGGGGAGATTAGGAAGGGAGGAGAAAAAAATTCAGAAATCAAAATCTTATGAAAATGAATGTTGAAAACTATCTTTGCACATAATTGGAAAAATTTAATATTATTAAGTTAAGATGAAAGAAAGAAAGAAAGAAAGAAAGAAAGAAAGAAAGAAAGAAAGAAAGAAAGAAAGAAAGAAAGAAAGAAAGAAAGAGAGAGAGAGAGAGAGAGAGAGAGGAGGAAGGAAGGAAGGAAGGAAGGAAGGAAAGAAAGAAAGAAAGAAAGAAAGAAAGAAAGAAAGAAAGAAAGAAAGAAAGAAAGAAAGAAAGAAAGAAAGAAAGAAAGAAAGAAAGAAAGAAAGAAAGAAAGAAAGAAAGAAAGAAAGAAAGAAAGAAAGAAAGGAAGGAAGGAAGGAAGGAAGGAAGGAAGGAAGGAAGGAAGGAAGGAAGGAAGGAAGGAAGGAAGGAAGGAAGGAAGGAAGGAAGGAGAGAAAAAAGAGGAAGGAAGGAAGGAAGGAAAGAAGGAAGGAAGGAAGGAGAGAAAAAAGAGGAAGGAAGGAAGGAAGGAAAGAAGGAAGGAAGAGAAGAGGGAAGGAGGAAAGGAAGGAAGGAAGGAAAGAAGGGAAGAAGAAAGGGAGGAGAGGAAAAGGAAGGAAAGGAGGGAGGGAGGAAGGGAGAAAAGCCATAACTCAATCAAGGTAATCAGGAGCAGAACTGAATTTGAACTCAAGTCTTCTTACCTCCCTGCTTATTCTATACTGCCTCCCACTGGATCCTGTTGCTTCCACAGACAGGAACCACCTGAATCACAAGATCTTATATTTAAAGCTGCAAGGGATCTTAGAGATAATTTACTTTAATCCCTTTAATTTTATTAGATTTTTAGTATGACCTTAAACATCAACATGAATATTTCAATATACAAAACTCAGAAAATATTTATTGTATTTGAAACTACTAATCTCTATGATATTTTAAATATCTATTAAATTTAAAATAATAGTATCAGTGTCACCCTGCTTGTCTGTTTCCCTAAATTTCTTTCTGTGAATTTTAAAAAAAATATTTCACTGAAGATTTTTCCTTCTTTCCTCCCTCCCTTTCTCTCTCCCTTTCTTCCTTCCTCCCTCCCTTCCTTCCTTCCTTGTCTTCCTATCTTCCTTTTTCTTCCTTCTTTTTCTTTTTCTTCCTTCCTCTCTCCCTTTTTTCTTCCTTCCTTCCTTTCTTTCTGTCTTTCTCTTCACTACCCATCAATTTCCCTCACATCCACATAATCCATTGGACAAATAAATATAGTTAAATCCTAAATTCAGCACAATGAATACATCAGACAGTGGCTACCTCATTCCAGACCTCTCTAGTCCATCATCTCACTGCCAAGAAGTGGCAAAGCATGTGTCCTCCTTGTCCTGAGGACAGCGAGATAGCATAGTGGATAGAGCACTGGCCCTGGAGGCAGGAGGACCTGAGTTCAAATCTGGCCTCAGACACTTAACACTTCCTGGCTGTGTGACCCTGGGCAAGTCACTTAATCCTAGTTGCCTCACCTGCCCAAAAAAAAAAAAAAAAAAAAAAAAAAAATAGAAAGGAAAACTTCTCAAGTCCTGGTTGGATCAGCACTCTGAAGTCTCAGAACTATTTTCTGTCACTTAATTGTGGCCATCTTATGGGATCTTATGAGATCTTCGTCCTGTGGGTTCTGTTCCTTCACTCTGTGTCAGCTGACAAACTTTCCCTACAACCCTCTTTCTTACAGATGAGGAGGTTTCCCTCAGGAACAGGCAGGTAGCTTCAGCCATGGCACAAAGGAAGAAATGAAGTGAGCCGTCTTGGTTGTAGTATCGACCAACACTCTGATGGTCCCAAAGCCCTGGAAGTGGGGCAGGTCTATGGGGAAAGTTAGTGTTACTGCCACCTTGAGAGCCCTCCTGATTCAATTATACCTGTCATGCCGCTTCAAGCCTTCCCGGATCCTCCCAGGGGGTAAGGAGCCCTTGGACCACACACAGATTGGTTCTCCATTCTCTTGTTCATTATAGTGGCAAAGGGGGAAGGACTTCCCCTATGAGGCACCCATGATAATTTCCAGACCAAGTTCCCTCACACAGTGATCTATTTTTATATCTTATTCCCCTGCTAGATTGGAAGCTCCATGAGGGTAGGAACTGTGCCTTCTCTAAATAATCCCCATTTTGGCTTCGCCATAGGAAGTGTCTAATGAAGTTGTTGACTAACAAAAAAGATCTCAAGCCTGAAAGCCAGGTGACCCAGTTCAGGGGCTAATCCATTGTGTAAATCGGGGTAAGTTACATTTCCTGTGGGGACCTCAGTTTTCCCATCTGTACAAAAAGGTTGCTGTTGGCCTAGAGCTAAGATGTCTGGAAGGTCAGGTGTTCCGAGGCTGTACAGAAGGGTTACCACAAGAAGTCTGGACTGTGATTTGTGGCCTAAGGACGGCCATTAGGGCCGTGGCAGTAAGTTAACATAACTTTGGTCAGAAAACGCACTAGGTTTAAAAGCAGCAGGCAACTTTTGACTGGAACTTAAAATAACAGACAAACTTTTATTCCCGGAGAGTCAGAACCAATTACTCTAAAGCCACAAGCTGAATTCTCCTTCTCCCAGGATCACTAGACAGCAGGTTTGCACATTGATGGTGCATTTAGAGAGTGCCAGACCAGCTGTCTCTCCCCTTTGGCTCCGTGCTTCACAGTACATTTTGTTTGGGGGCTATTATTTTTAAATAACAGCCTGATAAGCCATTTATGGGTCTCATCACAGCATCAGCTGCTCAGGAAACAAGAACCTGGCATTTTCTTTGTCTGAATTCTTCGTATTCATCGTTTCTAACGGAGCGGTAATGTTCCATTACGTTAATAGTCGCAAGTTGCTTATGCGTTCCCTGGTTAATTGACTTTGTCTCCATTTCGGTGCTCTCACCAAATGTGCTGCTGGGAATAATTTGGGGTGTACAGGATCTCACTTTGGTTTTTTTATGTTCTTGGAGTAGATGCTTGGGAGGGGTATTTCTGAGCTGAAGATGAAAAAGTACGGACACGAGTCATTTCTTAGCATATTTCCAAATTGCTTTCCAGAATGGTTGGAATCAGTTCCCCGTGACATTCTAGAAATCAAAGTCTTATGGTCGGCAAAAGGGTCTTCTCTACTGTACATATTGTGAGCTCTCTAGGGGCAACAGCTGTGTGATAACTCTTTGTATATACTAAAAGATGAAAAGCCTCCTAGTCGGTGACCCCTTCCGCTTTCAATTCCAGATGTTGGAAACCTTGCTTCTGATCCCTGCCCTGCAGTGCTCCTTGGATTGAGGGCTAGGCTGTAGTTTGGGGTCTCTGTTACCTGGAGTGTTATTCTTCCCCTCTTAAACTCAGACTCTGAGCATACCCTATTTATCCAGACTTATGAATACAGATACTCAAATGGAGCTGAGGGGCCTTGCAACAATGCAAATCAAAACCCATCCTGTTTGACTTGT
The DNA here is from genome assembly GCF_048593235.1 of Sminthopsis crassicaudata. Taxonomy (NCBI): domain Eukaryota; kingdom Metazoa; phylum Chordata; class Mammalia; order Dasyuromorphia; family Dasyuridae; genus Sminthopsis; species Sminthopsis crassicaudata. The sequence goes on from NC_133618.1 coordinate 631,198,175, forward strand.
CTTTTTGTCCGATGTGACTGGCTAAATCATTATGCAAGAAGTATAAGGTTTAATCTTTGCTTTCTGTTTCTTGGAGATTTAGGAATCTTTCAAATTTCCCTCGTGGTACTATTGTTATCGTGCCTATGAAATCAGGATCTTCCCTAAGTCCACCACAGGGATCAACCCAAAGTGGGGAAAACTTCCTTTCCTTTGTCACGCAGGGGGGCAGGGTGAGGAACATTTGACTGAAGGCTGTGTAAAGTCTGCAAAATAATTTGCCAAGGAGATCACAGGAAATGATGAGCTGAAAGCTCCCTACAACAACTTAGCCTCTGCTTGAGTTCTATAAGGTGACATTGTTGTATGGCCTGCGAATGAGATTACAAACATCCAAATGGCCCTTGTCAGAAAAAAGATCCCCATTCCTGGAGCCTAGTCCATAATAAATACATAATAAATACTCTGCCTGTCTGTCTTTCTGTCTATCCATCCATATATTTATCTTCCTGTCTTCATCTATCCATTCATTCCTCACATTTATATATCTTATCTATCCATCTATTCATGTATTGCTCCATCTCCCTGTCTGTCTATTTACCTATCTAGTTACCTATCTATCATATATCTATTTTTCTCTGTCTTTCTATCTGTCTGTCTGTTTATGTATCTACTACCTACTCCCTATCTATCAAACTTTCTCTCTGTTAGTCTATCCATTAATCCTTATGTCACAGGGTACCAGTTTCCTGCCTTATCATATGGTCAATCCATCTTTTCTTCCTAACCTTCCCTTCATATTTAGTGAAGCCACAAGAAAATGCAGAGGCTGCTGGGAATTCCAGGTTTTCCAAAAACTGGCCACTTAGGTCAGCTTAAATAAGCTTAAGTAAAAAAAAAACTGTTTGTTGTTATTACTGAAGAGAGCTATATGGGTTTTTGCTAAGGACTTGGGACTTTCTGAATCTGCGTCTAATTTTTTTTGATAAAACTGTCATTCCATTATTTGTGTTCAGGACCTAATGGATTTTTTATCTTTTGTAGAAACAATGCATGAAGGCTTCAGAGAGGAGGGCAGCTAAAGATCAGGAAAGCCAAGTGCTTCGGATGTACCGTTCACCATGACCAGTCCCCAGTAAGTAACCTAAGATGATGTGGCAGCGTAACCAAAAGAAAGCATGGAGCCCAGAAAGTTACTCTATTTGCCTTGGATAAGATAAGGGAGCATTTGGCAAAAAACAGAATTGGGTGAGATGGGACAGGGTGCGAAAAGGCTGGAACAATGGGTGGAAGGCAAATTGTCAGTGGAATGAATGAATGGAAAATGCATTTAGCCATGTTTACTATGTTGAGATATGTTGAAGACCTCAGCTTAAAAAAGGCCAAAGTTCCCCACTGTATCCAGGGCCATCTCCAGGCATCCTGCTCTCTGAATGGCCGCTGGACCCAGGTAGCTCCAGAGGAGAATGTCAGACTGGTGACCTTGAACAGCCCTCCCTCACTACCAATCATCACCACTCCAGGGTCATGGTCCTTTGACAAACAAAAGCAAACAGTAACTAGGACTATGCTAAGCATTGGGGACACAAATATAAAAAGAGACAACCCCTGCCCTCAAGATATCTTCATTCTAATAGGGGAAGACAAAACCTATAAGGGGGTGATGGCCAGGGGAGGGAATTTTGCTCTGGGAAATCCCAGAGAACGTTGCTGTATTTGGTATCTCCTTGGGGTTATCTATTTTGTTTGATTACTGTGCACATGGCAAGAGATGGCAAGGAGCTGATGTGGGAATAAGGAGTACACAGCAGCATCAACAGGTAGATGGTGAGATAGGTTGGGTAGCAAGATGGCTGGAAGGGATGCAAAAGTCAAGTGTGGTCAGGTGTCTGGAGTCAACCAATAGATCTAACAGGCCACATGGTCTAGTGTGTACTAAGTCGTCAAGACATTTAAATGCCAAGGCAGGTGCTTTTGTGCTTTATTCAATTGACAGTGGGAGAGCCCGAAGGATTTTGAGCATGAGAGTGACCTGTGAATTTTTAGCAGATGTGTTAGGAATAAATAAGAGATAAGATAAAGGCTAGAGGCTGAATATATGAATGCATGAATAAAAGACATTTATTAAATAGGAAGGAAGGAAAGAAGAAAGGAAGAAATGGAGAGAGGGAAGAAGGGGAAAGAAGAAAGAGAGGGTGAAAAGAAAGGTAAAAAGAGAAGAAGGGAAGGAGTGAGAAGAAGAGTAAGGAAATGAGGGAATCAATGAAGGTAGAAAAGAGGAAGGAAATAAGGAAGGATGAAGGAAGGAAGGAAGGGAGAAAAAGAAAGGAATAGGAAAAGAGGAAGAAATAGGGAATGAAGGAAGTTAGGAAAAGAAAAGAAGGAAGGAGGGAGGAAAGAAAGGAAGGTGGAAGAGAAGAAGAGGAGAAAACAAAGGAAGGAAAGGAGGAAGGAGGAAGGAAGGAAGAAAGGGAGAAAAAGAAAGGAATAGGAAAAGAGGAAGAAATAGGGAATGAAGGAAGGTAGGAAAAAAAGGAGGGAGGGAGGAAAGAAAGGAAGGTGGAAGAGAAGAAGAGGAGGAAACAAAGGAAGGAAATGAGGGGATGAAGGAAAGTAGGAAAGAAGAAGGAAACAAGGAAGGAAAGAGGGAGAGAAGGAAAAAGAGGAAGGGAAAGAGGGCAACAGATAAGAAGGGAAAAGGAAGAAAGGAAAGGAAAAAGAAATGGAGGGAGGGAGGAAGAGAGGTAGGGAAGAAGAAATTTTTATTATTACATGATGCTTCTTATTTTATTCCTCATTATTGGAGGTCTGCAAG
>NC_133618.1:631208468-631230968 GCF_048593235.1 Sminthopsis crassicaudata
CTCCCCAGAACCAGGGAATGCAAGCATGTGACGCCTTGCCCCAGCCAACAAGCGTGTATTAAACTCCAACAATATTCCAGCCCTGGGCTAGCTTCCCGGGATAGAGGCAAATTCAAAAAAGTCCTTCCCCTCAGGCAGCTTACATTCCTAGCATCTGGGCCCTATCGTTTGTCTTTTTTATTATTAATTATTACAATTAATTATTAATTGTGTTCAATTCTCCTTGATCCTATTTGGGTTTTCTCACCAATGATGCTGGAGTGGTTTGCCGTTTTCCTCCTCCAGATCATTTTACAGATAGGTAAACTGAGGCAAAGAAGGATTAGGTGACTTTCCCAGGGTCAGACAGCTAGTGAATGTCAGAGGCCACGATTTGCACTTGGGTCTTCCTGACTCCAGACCTGGGGCTCTATCCACTGCACCATCTACCTGCCCTTGTTATTAGTCAGAGAAGAGAGAGAGCTAACAGTGACAGTCGGGAAGGAGATTGCCAGCAGCCTGCAGATGTTCTCAGCCCATCTGTTCCCTTTACTGTAACATGTCCAGGTCCTTCCCTTGGGTTTTGTGTGAGCAGAAGGGATACACTCACAAAGTCCCACGGGGGAAGAAGGCAGTGGAGCCAGTTATGCCGGGCCGGGGGTCATCGCGGAGGAAGTGGCCCGTCCCCTTCCTCTTCCATCTTCCCGCCACCTCCCCATCCCATCCCAGTTCTCCCACTTGTCTCCCTTTGTCCATCTTCAGCCTCGTCCCCTTTCCGGGGTAACCGAGGAAGACTAGACCGGCTTCCTATAGTTTGTGAAGGGAACATCACCCCACTTCCACATTTCCCCTTCCCCCATGTTTGCATCCCATCTGGTCCTGCTCCCCTCAGGCTGCAAGGATCTCCTGATTCTTGATCCTGCAGGATTCTGCCGTACTGTCCGAGCTCTGGATCACGTTGCACCCCATGACCTCGGATCCCAGCTTAAGCTGGAGAGGGATGCAGAAGGCGCTCTTAGGGGTGAAGCTGCCCCTGACCTTGTGACAGAGTCATCTTTGGTCATCCCTTTGGTGTGTTCTTCACCTAAGAGCTCAGGCAACTTACTGCACACCCAAGGGGACTCTCCAAGGAAATCCGCGGCAGAAAGGGGGGCTCCCAGAAAGACACCAAGGGAAGGCTGTCCAGGTGTCCGTTCCCCTCCTCTCCGTTGCCCTCGAGGTCTCACCCGGATCTTTTTCTCCCTCTGTCGTCATAATCGGGGCAGTTTGGGAAATACCAACTAAGAAACCTTGGTTACCCATATCTCATAGGCTGACTACAGGCCGCCTCCATGGGAGAAAGGTCGTTGCCATAGTTAAGTCCATTGGCAACTTCTAGTTCCATTTATAGCTCATGGGAAGAGATTTGGAGCTGCAAGGAACGCTAGAGAGCATCAAGGTCCACCCACTCTCGAACAAGCATCCCCTTCCCAGCGTCCCCGGCGAGTGGCCACCCAGGCTTTGCTCAAAGTGAGGGGGAGAGAACGGGCATTTATTAAGCAGCTACTCTGTGCCAGGCTAAGCATTTTCCACTTGCCTCAGCAAGGCAGATGGTAATGCATCATTTTTAGTGGAGAAACCTGTGCAGGACCTGACCGAGCTCCCTGCCCCTTTGCTAGGTCTCATTGTCAGGAAGTCTTTCCTTCCATCCGCCTGAAATCTGCCTCCTTGTGACTTCCACCCATTGAGCCATATTATCCCCTTTGGGATGAACCAAAACCAATGAAATCCCTCATCCGCAAGACAGCCTTGGAAATATCTGATTTTCTGTGCCCCCACATCCCATTCTCATTTCCTCCAAACAACCCTCTTATAACATGATCTCAAGCAGGAGGGTGCTAAGTCAGCTCACTCCGAGGGATGATTGTTAAATTTCCAGTGTGATACTCAGGACAAATTCATTCATTTGTTGTTCATTTTATTTATTATTTATTGTTTTATTGATTTCTAGATTTAAAAAAGAGATGGGGGATATATTAATAACGCAGATTAACTTTAAAACATGCTGTGGGCTTTTGGAAAGCTGATTGTTAAACATTTATCAGCGGCCCACTGATTCTCAAGGTTTCCTTTCCTCCTCTAGATACTCTCCCAAGTTAATAAGCATTTATTATGTGCTGAGCACAGTGCCTAATAAACGCTGGGGATGTAAAGAAAGGAAAAAACAGTCTCTCAAGGAGCTTACAATCTGATGGAGAGGCAATATGCAAGCAACAAGGTGCCAAAAATATAGACAGGATAAATTAGACACAATCTCAGAGGGAAAGCACTAAAATTAAGGACTGTGAAAGGCTTCTTGACAAAGGCGAGATTTTATCTGAGATTTGAAGGAAGGCAGGAGGTGGAGAAGAGGAGGGATAATATTCTAGCCATGGGGGAGAGACAGCCAGTGAAAATGTCCAGACCCCAGAGATGGAGTATCTTATACAAGGAACGCCAGGAAGTCAGGGTCATTGATCCTAGGGTACATGTGTGGGTCCCACACATGTCCTCCATAAGAGGACTGGCAAGGTAAGACTGGACCACCTGTGTCAACCAGGGATGAATCCAGTCCTCTGGACATGGTCTTATAGGAGCAGAGTACAGAGAAAACATCCTTTCTGTGGTCCTGGATGCTAGACCTTCCTTAAAACAAACTAAAATTGCATCAGCTTTTGGGGGCTGCTATATTATTCTCCAATGACATTATCACTTTTCTTTCTGTGTCTTTACCCAAATAACCTTCATGATTGCCTCTTTTTCTCACACAATCCTGCTTCCTCCCCTCTGCCCCAGAGGTCCTGGATTCCCTTATACCATTATCCCCTTCTGTATTCCATTCCATTTAAATTAGGTGTGCTCTTCCAAAGACATAGCCCAATCCTGGATCCCATCCAAACAAGATTCAGGAATACCTTTCAGATTAAATTTGCCTCATTGTGTTAAGATTGCTGATTCACCTTGCTTGCTATTTATATTCTCTGTTTTGGGATATAGACATTTGAAGGTACGGACTTTAGGACTGGCCAGTTTCTTGGCTTATGCCTCCTGTGAATTTCTGGGCATCTTCATTCTGCTTTTCAACTTTAAATGCCTTTTGGGATCAGATTTGCAAGACTAAACAAAAATTTCTTTTTTTAATTAAAATTTTTTTCCAATCAGAAAAAATCCACCTTCTCTTCCTTTCATCCTGCTCTCTCCAGTTGAAAACAAAGGAAAACAAAACTCTTGTTAAAAACATTAATTTTTCCATTGGCCATTCTTCTTGTTGTTTAATTGTTTTTGGTCATGTCCAATTCTTTGTGAGGTTCCCTTGGCAAAGATACTGGAGAGGTTTTCCATTTCCTTCTCTGGCTCATTTTACAGGCAGGGGAAACTGAGGCAACCAGGGTAATGACTTGGCCAGGATCACACAGCTAGTAAGTGTCTGAAGTCGCATTTGAACTCATGAAGATGAGTCCTCCTAGTTCCAAGCCCTGAGTTTTATGCAGCACAGAGCCACTAAGCTGCCCTAATTAGGTTCTTACCAGCCTCTTTTAAAGGGCACACCATCCCTGGGCAGGAGTCCATCATTCCTTGTTTTTAAGCCATTATCCAGAATCCTGTTCTAAGACACCAACTTAACTGGATGCTCATTTCCCTTTTAATCTGAAGCCCCTGTTCTCAATTGATAGCAGTGATAAAACACCACCACCTGCACCCCTGTGATCTTCAGTTTACTACCCAACACTCTCTGCTCCTTGGCAATGCTTTCCTGACTTTGTGTTGCATCCTTTGTGTCCACACTCAGCAGAAGTGGACAGCGGTCATCCGGTTTGACAAGGCTCTCCATTCTGCCTTGGATACCTGCCCCAGGAAGATGGCAGATTCCCATAATTTCATTATCACATTGACAAATAGCTGCCCCTGCAAGAGATCGCCAATCCATCACGATGGTTCATTTCTTCTTCCTCTCATTTTTGCTTATCTCTCACATAAAGGCACCTATGAATCTACATCTTTTTTCCTTGGGGAACAAGCAGCTGCTTCCTCCTTGCAAACAGCTTCATCCATTACCTCCAAGTGTTCGATGATCCTCCTTCTTCTACCCTCCAACTTTTGTCAATAAGTCCCAATTTTGCCTCCAGCTCACGTTTCTCTGCTTCCACACTAAAATTCTTTTAGAATACTTTATTTACACCTAGGATATACTATAAGTTACTATAAGAATGCCCGCCATCCAGGAGAGGGGGTGGAAGGAGGGATGGGAAAAACTCAGAACAGAAGGGAGTACAAGGAATAATGTAAAAAAAAATTACCTATGCATATGTACTGCCAAAGAAAATGTTATAATTATAAAAATTAATAAGAAAAAAAATCAAATGTTAATTGGAACATAAAAAAAGAATACTTTATTTACTCTGGAGTATAAAGAGGTCTGATACCTTTTCTTTTAGGAGAGAGGAGAGCCTGTGCTTTACTCATAAATAATGATTACTTGGCTAGGGCAGAAGGACAAATATCACATACTCTACATCAGTCACACTCTCCCCATCTGCTCCTTCTCTTTCTCTTTGCTCACTCAATATGGTCCAAGTGGCTTTGGCAAAATACAAATCCTAATTCTCTCTTGGGCAAGGCTGTCTAAAGTTCCTGTGGTGGGAAGGGAGGCTCGTCTCCATAATAAGCTAATGTTACTCATCAAGGCCTTCTGACCCAGTTGCCTGAGTTCTCTGACTTTTGGCACAGGCCCATCTAAGAGAACAGGGAAGGATTCAGAAGGTGTTATTGAGAATAAATGTGTCATTGTCCTTGTGGAAGACTCAGTATTACCCAGCCCTTGGGATTCTCTGCCTAAAACTATCATAAGCTGAGAACCCAAAGCATGACAGCTTCCGAGACACAGAGAAAGGGGGGAATACTCAGGGAAAGCCACCCCCTGGCTTTCAGTTCTCTCCTTGAAGAGGTGCCCCTGATTATTTGACTCCACTCCACATCGTCAGCTTGCCAGCTTAGGAAACACTGTTCCGGAAGCTGGTGCGCCTCTTTTTTATTTTCAAAACATATGCATGGATAATTCTTCAACATTAACCACTGCAAAACCTTGTATTCTAGTTTCCCCCCCTTTGCCCACCCCCTCCCCTAGATGGCAAGTAGCCCAATATATGTTAAACATGGTAGAAATATATGTTAAATCCAATATAGGGTATGCCTCTTATTTTTAAACAAATTGGCTACAGGTAGCCTAAGAGCTAACGTCCTCCTTAGCACTATTGGCGACAGTTGCTTCGAAGATGGGTTGCCTTTCCTCCCTGTAGTGAGAACAAATATGTCCGATTGCCCCTAGACTGTCCCTTGGCTCTGGCCATAACCAGCTCTCGAGGGGTGGGGTTAATATAAGACACTTTCCAGTTTGGTCTGCCATAGGAACTCCATTATTTTATTAAGTCTAGGAAATCATAAGGGCAATATAACAAGCCTTCATTTGTAGCTTTTGCCAGTTTTGAGGTGTAAATGCTTACACTTGAAAAGGTTAAGATTCATGAGTCTCTGCAAGCTGGCCCAGTCTACACTGGCTCTGATCCATTGCTTGTCCCCCCCTCCAGCATCGGGGTGCGCTCCATCTTAGACTGAGCCATCACTCGCCTGACATCAATCTAACTCGTATGATTAATATTTCTCTTTGACATTAAGCCACATAACTTTTAATAGAGATGAGAAATTCGCATATGGGATTGTAGTTGCTGAAGTCTTCTTATGTAATAAGATCATTGAAGAACTTTTCCTCAGATTGCAGAGTTTGACAAAGCCTGAGGGATCATCTCATTGAATCTCCTCATTTCACAGAGAAGGAAGCAATCCCCAGAAATAAAATGGCATGCCTACAGTCATGTCAAACAACAGAGCCGGAAATCATATTCTGTGACTCTGAGCTCAGCACTCTTTCAAGATTTTAATGGGGACGGGGAAATCTTCCTTCTCTGAGTTATCTTGGAAATGGATTCCCAAATGCCTGTTCAGTCGTGTCATCTTTAGCATATATTTTTTAAGGGTCTGGCTGCTCTTCTTGGCTCAGTTTTCTTTAATCTATTTCTCCTTTCTTATATCATCACATAATGATGTGTTCAGAGATACGATGTGGTAGCGGCTCCATTATTATATTGTTAGAAATGTGCTGACAAATCTGCTCCACTTCAGGTCCATTTTGTTGTCCTTGTAAATTCTGGGAACCAGGTGGCAAAGTTCATGCTCCCAGAAAGCTTTCAATCACCTCATTTTCCCTTTAGCTGCTTTTTGTTCTTTTTAGTTATTTTGAACTTGAAAGATACCAACATAGAGGAACACACAAAAAATAGGAAAAGAGATAAGTATATTTTTATTATGTGAAATCTGGAGGTTTTTGTTTGGTTTTAGTACATAATAAATATGCAAGCTATTGTTTTTCTAGACATTAAAAAAGCTTTAATTTTTTTTTGACATTACTATCACTAACCTCTGTCCTTCTGTTTCCTTTCCTCCTAGAAAAAAAAAAAAAAGATTGCATTTAAAACAAAAGAAAGCAAAATATTGATCGCATCCAAAAATATCAGTCTCATTTGGCAGCTCTAGCCTGTTAAGAAGTGAACAGTATGCTTCATTAGCTGTCTGTAATCAGAGTTGGTCGTTGCATTGATCAGAGTTACTAAGTCCTCCAAAGTAGATTATCTTTACAACATCGCCACTCCTATATAAATTGTTCTCCTAGTTTTGCTCACTTCCTTTTGCATTTTTTCATACATATCTTTGCAAGTTTTTCCAAATCCATCTCTTTCATCATTTCTTATAGCACAATAATATTTCATTATATTTATATCCATAATTCATTCAGTTATTCCTCTAATTAATGAACACTTCTTCCCCCTTGCTGCTTTTCACTATTTTGTAAAGCAACATTACCCATAGGTTTCTATTCCAATTTTCCTCCATAATGTTTTTCATATGGACTTACATTCTAAGCATTTAAGCAGGAATTTATACCCTAAACATAGGTCGTCGTGGTGTCTTTCTGCTAAAAGAGCAAAATATTTGCTCTCTGAGTAACCAAGCTACTGGGCTTTTTGGCGTAGTCTGGTAGTGATGATTTTATATTGTTTAAACTTCTATCTGGAACGATGTTCATCAGAGTCAATGTCTTTACTTTTATCCATTTCTCATTTTTCAGAATCAATTGTTTGACTCTTTGTTTCAGAATCAATAATGTTTGACTCTTCCTGACCCCCATTTGGGATTTTCTTGGCAAAAATACTAGAGTGGTTTGTCATTTCCTTCTCTAGCTTATTTTGCAGATGAGGAAACTGAGGCAAACAGGATTAAATGACCTGACTAGGATCACACTGCTGGGAAGTATCAAAGATTTAAATTCAGATTCTCCCAGCTCCAGGACCAACGCTCTATCCACTGCACCACCTCGCATAGCATATTTAATGAATTGGGTTGTTAGTAAGATAATCACGTGACAGGCCTTCTCATCTATTTTCTTTCTTCTAATGTGGTATTAATTCTGACTAATTTTTATGGGTGACATTTTAAAAACCATCATGCATTTAAATACAATATAAAAATGGAGAGAGAGTGATTTATGCTTATGTATACATGTGCTTTACCTTGTATCAGTTATTTACGAACTGCTAAGTTTTCCTTGAGAAGATTTAACGTGTATAATTTCTGGCTTTCAGGTAAAAAATATAAATGAGAAGGGTGGGCTAATTTCTATCTATGGTACCTCCCAGCTCTGACATTCTCTGTTCTAAGGGCCCTCCCAACTCTGACATCTTCTAAAGTTCTTTTAAGCTCTAACATTGTCTGTTCTAAGATCTCCTCCAGTTCTGACATTATATGTTCTAAGTCCCCTTCAGTTCTGACAATCTCTGTTCTAAGATCTCCTCCAGCTCTGACATTTCTTGTTCTAAAATCCCCCCATCTCTAACATTCTCAGTTCTATCTCTGACATCCTGTGGTTTAAGATATCCTTCAGTTTTGACATTCTCTGTTCTAGGTCCCTCCCGCTCGGACATTCTCTGTTCTAAAGTTCTTCTTAGCTCTAGTATTCTATGTTCTAAGTTTCCTCCCAGCTCTGACATTCTTTGTCAATAGCTTTTCACTAAGGTGACTTTGGGAGGCGCTCCCCAATCTGTCTAGATACACAGAGTTCCCATCTCTGAAAGTTAAGGCCAAAAAAAAGAAGCGTTCTGCCTGCCAGTAAGTCAAGCATGACCCCGTTGGGGGAGGGAGATGGCCTTTGTCTGCCTGCTCCTCTTTATTTATCACCTCGGGAGCACACCTGGCTGAGGTTTCAGATGGCGATCAGCTGCTGTCAGTTCCAGGGGGCACAGCCAATTCCACTTGGTTTGATGTAGGATGGAGGGGGGGGGCTCAGTAACTTAATAAAGACTCCATCCCCAAGGGAGCTTTAAAGCGGCCCTTCCAGGAATGAGGGATGTGTCAACAGACAGAGGGAAGAGCGGAGAGGAAGAAAATCTCCTGGAGAAATTGCTGAGACAGCCAGGAAGCCATGTGAGAAGGGGAGGTGAGATGTGCGAAAGAAGGAAATGGGGCCGAGCAGAGCCTGGCCTCCGAGGCAGGAAGTGTCACGTAGATGAGGGAGGGTCCTCTCCAAAGTGTTAAGGAGAGACACACGTAGGTGAGACAAGGAGGCATGAGTCAGGAGAGAGAAGGACAAAGGCGTCATCTTAGCCAAAGGTATTTTTAAACATCAGGAGACCTTGAAATACACAAAAATGACGTGCAGCCTTCTCTGGACCGGTAGCCTACCAGTGGATGGCTGGGCCGGGCTTGGGGTGAAATCATCCTGTCCCGTCCTGTTCCTGAGAGCCCCACGAGGGCTCCATGGCACTCTCACTTTCCTTTGGAATGAGTAGATTCCCATCAGTTTGGGTTCAAACCAAAGATCTGTCATTTTTGTACCTGACTACCCTGCTCAGGAAGTCAAGGGAGCTGGGAAAATGGAATGTAAGCTCCCTGAGGGCAGGAACTCAGTCGTGTTTATCTTTGTATTCTCAGAGTAAGCACACAGGAGGCGGTCAATAAGTGCTTGTTGACTTGTTGAGACCATGAATGTGGCACAGTGGATGGAGTGCTAGACTTGGAATCGAGAGAGAACTGAGTTTTCAAATTCTGCCTCAAATACTTATTAGCTGTATATGGACAAATCATTTAACTTTTTTGGGTCTCAGTTTTTTCATCTGTAAAATGGGGAGACTTGCTGGCTCCACAGAATTGAAGATATTTAGAGATAGAAGAGACCTGACAGGTCATCTTATCCAACCCTCTCATTTTACAAATGGGAAAACTGAGGCAAAGAGATAACAAGTGAGTTAGTGCCATGGTCCCGATTAGTTAGAACTCAAGAATCTTGATTTTCCCCTCTTTCCCACCTCTTGTTGCCTCCTGTTTCTCTGTTCCTGAAAGATGTAGGATGTTCTGTGCCTACTCTGGATTCCTGGAAATACTAGCTTTCTCTCTTTGGAGATCATTTTGTGCAATCTCATCATTATAATCTGAGAAAACTGAGGCCTAAGACTTGCCCAAAGGCACTCAAGCAAATAGAGTCAGAATTTGAACCCACAACTGCCTGGGGACAGACCTGAGACTAGAACACAGCTCCATCATCTTTGCCAGCATCCTGTCCTAAAGAGACCACAGCCTAATCTCTGGAAGTCCCTCAGGGAATCCGCACAATACATCAACAGCAATTCCCTCACTCCCAAACCTGGTCCTCCATTTGAATATTTCTAGTGATGAGGAGTTCACTACCTGTCAAGGTCTGCAATAGCCTTGCTCCCCACTATGACTTCTTTACCCCCAGTGCTTCCAGCCTTCACTTGGAGATTAAAGCCATTTAATGTTTCCATGTCCCATCGCTCATTTCCTTCCCCCCCATTTCATCAGGTTCCATGTTTGTGTATTGTGTTGCAGTCATACATGCGGCATCAAGGCCCACAGTATCTGGTGTTAGAACTCCAAGGGGCCCTTGAACACAAGTCAGAACAACAAGCATTTATGAAGTACCTTCTATGTGTCAGGCACTGGGGATATAAAGAAAGACAAAATACAATCCCTGTCCAGCAGGAGTTTCCAGTCTAATGCAAGGAGTCGACACATAAAGAAAAGGTTTGCAGGCAACATAACAAATAAGGAAACGTGTTTAAAGGATTGCACATGTTTAACTGTATCGGATTGCTTGCTGTCTTAGGGAGGGAGGAGGAGAAGGAGGGAGAAATTTTGGGAACACAAAATCTTACAAGAATGAATGTTGAAAACTATCTTTACGGTTAGAAAAATAAAATACTACTGAGAAAAGATACACGCAGGATAAATTTGAGATGTAATCAGATAAATCAGAATAAAGGCAATAGCATTATGGGTGGGGAAACACTTCTTATGGAACGTGGGACCTGGAGCTGCTAAAAGAGGACTATCAGATTCTGGGGAGATCAGCACCGGCCACCTGCAAGAAAGTAGGCAGGATTCCATGGAATCTATGCAAGAAAGGTCTACACTCTGGGCATGGGAGACAGTCTAGCAAGGCCCTGATCCAAGAGATGGGATGGTTTTTACGCGTGTGTGCTAGCCAAGGAGGTGATGTCTGTCCACACAGTTGTGTTTAGATACAGTTCATTTGTTGTTGTTCATTCATTTCAGTTGTCCTGAACCCCACTGGGGCTTTTCTTGGCAAACATACCGGGGTGCTCTGCCATTTCCTTCTCCAGGTCATTTACAGATGAGAAAACAGGGTAAAATGACTTGCCCAGCATCACACAGCTAGGAAGTGTCTGAGGTCACAGCTGGCTTGACTCCGGGCCTGGTACTCTCTCCACTGCACCACCTAGTTGCTAAAATCTAGCTCAGAGGAGACCTAAATAAACATCCCTGGAATTTCTTCTGCCCACACTTCTCCTAGGGAGACTTTGATTCCCTCCTAAGAGGAAAGCAGGAAATTGGCTTAAATGTTGGTTTTCCTGTTTTCCTCAGACAAAGAATTGAAACAGGGACAGAATTCTATCTATCTTCCCACACCCCCGCCACAAAAATAAATTATTTACACACATATATGAGTGTATACATATATATATATATATATAATTATTATTATTAGTGTAAGGAAAATAATGTTAAATTCAAGTAGAGCTCTTACTCCTCATACCTAGAAAAGGACTGAATATTCCTGTGTATATAAACCCACACATATATATGTTTATGCACGTATGTACAAGTTCATAGATACATAGATACATATTTTTCTCAAATCTGTATATCAAAGACTTGACTTCCCATCAAATCCCAGCACCCTCCAGAGTACACATAGCAAATAAACCTTCTGAGAAAGGTACATATAGAACCTAACACAGGGCAAAAATTAGTCTAGTCCTCTCTTTTTATTTATCACTGTTTTATTGCCTCCTGTTTTTACATCATTTCTGCACATGAGCCTTTCTTACGTCAGCATTGAGCCCCTCACTTGTAACAACAGCTCATCAGGGATAATCAATATGGTTTCTGTCTCTGACAATGTATGCGGCATTTGGCTCCCACAGTCCCTCACCTGTCTGCTGGAAGGAGGAAGGTCTGTTTCCTTACTGTTCTTTTGGACCAAGACTGATCATTACAGTCACTGTCTTAGCCTTCTTTTTCTCCCATGTTTATCATAATCATCTCTTTGCTTTGTCTTGCATCAGTCCAGGCAGGTTTCCCGTGTTTAACCCGGGGAGGACAGGAGTGAAGCTTGAGGCCCTCCAGTGAGGCGGGAGCACTGGTGGGTCTTTGGTGAGGGTGCTCAGCGCCTCCTCTCCCATCGTCCTGCTTTGTCCCCCAGGTCCAACTGGCTGAAGCCGTGCTGCGGAAGGCGGGCCTCGGTGTGGCAGGTATTTCTACTGAGTGCGAGTCTCAACAGCTTCCTGATAGCCTGTGTCATCCTGGTGGTGATCCTCCTGACGCTGGAACTGCTGATAGACATAAAGGCTCTCCAGTGTGAGTAGCAAGATGGAGTGTGAGTGTGTGTGTGTGTGTGTGTGTGTGTGTGTGTGTGTGTGTGTGTGGACACATGTCTGTCTTTACTGATGTATCCTGGGGATGCTTTCCCGTGACGGGGGACCCAACCAGCAGCACATCCCCTGTGGGTGGGACTTGTGCCTTCCTTGGGAGAGCTCCAAACCAGTCAGGGCCAGCTGGGCCCGTCCTGTGGCTCTCACTGTCACGGGAGCAGATCTGACCAGGAGCCATTTTCTCCTCACCTGCAATAGGGCAGGGGCGATGGGTAGAAGGGAAACTGGAGCTGGAGCCGGAGAGCCCTGGATTCTAATTCCAGGTCACACGCGTACTGCCCAGAACAGGTCACTCACTTTCCTCATTTGAAAAATGAGAGGATTGAACCAGATGAGTTCTGCGAGGTTTTCTCTGCTCTAAATCTACACTTCTGTGATCCCCTCAATAGCATTCCCCTCTCCTGAATGTAAACAAATCGGAGAAAAAGGAAAAAATCTATTTAAAATTGTTTCAGGTCAGTCTCCTTTCCTTCTTCACAGCCTCCCTCCATCAGGAGAGAGGGTTCCCAGCCTCCTGGGACTTCCCAACCCCTCACAGAGTTTAAAGATCTGCTGTTCAAAAATCTTTGCTGTCCCTCTGCTTCTCTAGCTGTCACCATCACCACCACCATCTTATGTAGTATTTTGAGGCTTGCAAAACACTTCTCATGTTAATTCTTTTATTTCTCCAAACACATCTGAGGCAGGTGCTATTATTATCCCTTTTTTAAAGATGGGGAAACTGAGGCAGACGAGGTTAATGACTTGCCCAGGATTGCATATATCAGATTTGAGGTGATATTCGAACTCAGATTTTCTGACTTCAGATCCAGCATTCTAACCACTGTACTATCTGGCTCATTGTGCCTTCGTCACAAAGACATGAGGCTTGTGAAATATAAGCAGATAAACGGAATAGTTCCTTTCACTTCTCACTTACAGTAAATCAGCTCAATGCAAAGATTGCCCCCTGAGTTCACAAATGACCCTCCCATGGAAGCAAAGACGTCCTCTGCTTTCTGTTTGGTCAGTGGACTGAAGAGAACTGGTCTGGCTTGTCTGTGACCCAGGATATTATGTCTGTGACGGCGACCCTTCGTCCAGATCTCAGTTTTGTCCCTTACTGGATGTGTCACCCCAGGCAAGTTTCAAGTCCTCAGTTTCCCCAGCTGTAAAATGAGGACTTTGGACCCTCAGCCCCTGTCCTCTTCAGCTCTGACTCTCTGATCTTTGGGCCCCTTAACCCTCCACTAGAGAAGCCCTTTCTAACAAAGGATGCTTGTAAGAACAGACGGACTTTCTGTACCGGACAAACTCATTTGATGTTAATGTGCCTGATCCCTGGGTCCCAGTGAAAGTATTTCTTCAGCATGGGCTTGACAGACATTGGCTTTATACTCAGCCAACCTGTCTTGAATTAAAGCCCATTATATTTTCCCTCCCTCCCACCCTCACTGTCTGATTTTTATGCAATTTAATCATAACAGAGACTCTGGTTCCATGCCGTGAATTCTCCATAGGTCCCTCGCCACTTCAGGTTGTAACCAAACCATCGGGTAGAGCTAAGAAACTAGCAGACACAGACTGGAATTTTGCTTAAAATTAAGTATCCAGGAGATTGGTTTTGGTGGGAGATCCAATGGCAGCTCATAAAAGGCATCTTAACTTCCATAAAATGTATGGCCAGAGATTTATGGCGCTTCTCAAACAAGCCGTAAAATAAAATAAAATAAAATAAAAAACGGCCCAGGAATTCATTTGAGAAACAACGGATGGAGAGAGTTTTATGTTCTCAGTCTTCCTCCAGACCTTTCCAAATCGCACAGATGCTGGGCTCCCTAGAGCATTTTCCCCTGACCCCAAGTGATTTGAGGTCCAGAGGAATCAGACTAGTTTAAGGAGCAGATCTCATAAAGCCAGTGGCCCACAAGGAACGTACCCACAAATCCACGTCCTCTCCCTGTCTCTTGTCCAGTGGCCTGCTCCTTGCCCTCCCTGTGAGAGAACTAGAACAGACGTTAGAGCTCTGGTCTAGTTAAAACCTGAATTCAAACCCCACCTCAGACACTTACTAGTTATGTGATCTTGGGCATGTCATTAACCTCTGTTTGCTTCAATTTCCTCAATTGTAAAATGGGAATAATAACAAAACAGCACAATCCCAGGCAGGCTTGTTGTGAGGTTCAAGTGGGATGATAATTGGATAACAGTACCTGGCATAGAGTATGTGCTACATGAAAATGTTTATTCCCTTCCTTTCCCCTTCCCCAGGGTTCCACTCCCCAACTCTTCGGGTATTGAAAATAGCCTTGCATACAGTCAGCTTGGAGCCACCAGATTCTATGTCAGGTCTACAGGCAATGATTAAGTACCTACTATGTGCCAAGGGTGCTTCTAAGCACTGGGGACACAAAAAAAGGAGCTCACAGTCTAATGGTGGGAGTGGGGTCGGGAGTGGGCAACATACAAAAGCTAAGTACAAGCCGGAGAACTTGGAGGCAATCACGAGAGAAGCAAACAGCACTGACAGGGGCTGGAGAGGCTTCCTGCAGAAGCTTCCCGACAGAAGATGTTTAGCTGACATCTAAAGGAAGCCTCGAGGCACAGATGAGGAGGAGAATTCCAGCCCCCAGGGACAGCCAGATGCCCTGAATCAGGGGCCAGAGCATCGCATGTAAAGAACAGCAAAGAGGCCAGTGTAATCTTCAGAAAATCCCTTCCCCTCCCTGGCCCTCGATTCTTCATCTGTATGATAGAAAAATAAGTCTCCTCATGCAATAAAGGCTCTCTTAGGAGAGCCTTCTATAAACCTTAAAGAGCCACTGAAATGGGATCCATTATTGTTACTAGAGAGTGGGTGACGCAATGAATAAGCAAGCCCAGGATTCTGACACATATTAGCCGTGTGACCCTGGGCAACTCACTTAATATTCAGAGAAGCTCAATTTTCCCATCTTTAAAATGGAAGCAGAAGAGCCAGCCTCAGAGCTTAGGAAGACATGGATTCAGGTCTTGCCTCTGCTATGGGCTGGTTATGACTGTTAATTTCTCAGTGCTAGAGATTAGTTTTTTAAATTATAAACCTGTTTATTGATAGAAGGTGCTTCCTCACCTGGGAATCCCTACATTGATAAGATAACAAATAGTTAAAACTCCCTGTGTGAGCTTGAGCAAGGCACTTTCTCTAAGCCTCAGTTTCCCCTCCTGGCTGGAAAAGGATTGGATTAGATGGTACCAAGGTCCCTTCTGGCTCCAAATCTTATGACTGTCCCTTTTGGTACCTTTATTCCCTCTCCCTCTTCCACCACCAGTTGCCCAGATTCATTATGCTACCTCCTGGGAGGCCCACCTTCCCTCTCAGCGGAGCCCCCACTCTGGGCTTTTCATGCCTTAGAAATGCTTATATATACTCAGCTGCTGATCTGTACAGGAATGAGAGGGTTAAATGCCCAGGCTCCCTCCTGTCCCAATAGGGTAGATGTGGGATAGCCGTCAGGATGTACCAGAGCTGGACATCTTTTCCTAAGGTGATGCTGGTGACCCTCCTGAGAAGTCATGGAGTCCCCCTCCAAGGTCACTCTTCTGCCTGGATCTTTAGGAGAGCTCCCTAACTCTGGGAGCTAGGTTCTCAAATCCCACCTCTGTGACTTTGGGCAAATCACATAACCTTCCTGAGTCTCTGTTCCCTCACCTATAAGAGGAAAGGATTGGGCAAGATGCCCACTGGGATCCCGGTGATCTATCACTGACAGAGATTCGTGCGAGGTCCCCAGCGAGTCACTGAACCTAGCCATCCCTCCGGACTTATCGAGGCTTTCTTGGCAGGTCTTCCATGTCAATGTCCTTGCATGGAGACAAGAAATCCCCCAAGGCCAGCACCTTGGAGAGCGTAAGGGAGAGGAGGCTCCTGACTCTGGGCAGTGACTAAGGGAAAGAGCCATTAGATATGAGTCACCAAGTGTCAGGACCAAAAAAGTCCTTAGACTTCCCAAGAATGTCACACCTAATTTTTTTTTACACGAGGAAGCTGAGATCCAAAGAAAGAAAGAAGCTGGTCAAAAGTCAACGCATTGATCAAAAAGATCTTGTGGCAAATTTTAAATCCAAAAAATGATACACTTCTGCCCTTATGGAGCTTACATTCTAGTGAGAGATGCAAGAGGTCCACAACAGGTAAATATAGGATAATTTAAAATAAATGTACAATGACTGGCGGTTAACAATTGAGGGAGTCAAAAAGGCAACTCTTTTCTTTTTTAAAAAATTTTTATAGTTTTTATTTACCAGATATATGCATGGGTAATTTTTCACCATTGACAATTGCCAAACCTTTTGTTCTATTTTTTCCCCTCCTCCCCCTCCAAGATAGCAGGTTGACCAATACATGTTCAATATGTTAAAATATAAATTAAATACAATATATGTATGTGTGTCCAAATAGGCAACTCTTTTCTTTTGGAGACTAGGTCTCCCCACCTTGCCCGGGCTAAAAACATGGCAGACATCCATGAGCACAGTCTCACAGCTCGTTGGTTCTTTGACTTGCTCCGTTTCTGACATGGGAAAGGTTGTTTTTGTGGCTGTGCCGCCCAGTGGATCCTGCTCTTGGGGGGCTCCCCCGTTAGTGCTTTAGGTCATCTCTGCAACTCAAGCTCCCAAATTCAAGCAATCCCCCAGCCTCAGCCTCCCCAGCAGCAGGAACTATAGGAAGCGCCCCCATACCTGGCTAGCAACGACTTCTTTCAAGAATGTAACCCTTGTGCTGATCTCTAAAAGGAACTAGGTATTTGTAGAAGTGAAGGTGAAGAGGGAGAATGTTCTAGGAATAGAGCCTGAGCAAAGAAGGCAGGAAGTAGAGTGCCATGTTTAAGAAATAATGACTAGGCCATTTTTGCTGGGACATCACGAGGAGGGATAATGGAAAAATAGGCTAAAGTCGGATAGTAATGAGCCTTAACATGGGAATGATATGATCCCCAAGACAAGAGATATAGGAAAGTGTGAAAGACAGCTTGGAGAGGGGAGAGGCTGAGTAGGAGTAAGACCACTAAGGAGGCCACGTAGCTAGTAAGAGGCAGGACCCTATCCCGGTCAAAGAATATGAACCCATCATGAATACACATGCTGCCCTTCGGCTGTGGCTATGTGGTTCATAAAACGTTGGTGTTGAAAGGGACCTTCCCTTTACAAATGAGGAAACTGAGGTCTCGGCACATGAATTGATTTACTTAAAATCACACAGCCAGTAAGTCGTAGAGTTGGGATTTAAACCCAGTTCTTCTACCCCCCAAGTCTGGTGGTTATAATGATGCTAAAAAAAAAATCCAAGGCAGGGGGAGCATCTTCCCAAAGTTAACTCCTAAAGTCTTCCACTGACCTTGAAGGAAAGGGTTGGAATTGTTTGTCTTTCTTTCCCTGCCCTGCACACACACACACACACACACACACACACACACACACACACACACACATTCACACACACACACACACACACACACACACACACACACACACACACACACCTTATGCCTACATTTCTCTTCATGATCATCTTTGAGATTTTCTATTTATTGGCTTCAGTGACACTATATTCCTAGGATACACCCACAGGGGGTTTTGTCCTGCGCTCCCTAGAGCAGTCCCTGATTCCAGGCCCCCTAATTACATTCTAAATACCCCCTCCTTATGCACTTAACTCCTTGGTCCTAAGCCTGGCTTTTCCTGTACCGTGTTCCTTGCAGTTTCAAATTCATCCCAGTTTGCCGGAGTCAGTCACTGGATCAGCCTGGTCATCCTGTCTGTATTCTTCTCAGAGGTGGGTAAAACACTAGATCCCTTCTCTTCAAAGAAAGCCGCTCACTAGCGATGGAACCTGGGCAAGGCCTTTGATTGCCTGAGCTTGAGTTTCCTCATTTGTAATATGAGGGGCTTTGAGGTGTTTTGGTGAATGGTGTGCTCTCTCTTTCCTGGCCTCTGGGATACTAGTCATATTCTCTGCATCCTTAGCCCAAAGTTCCACCTTTTTGGCCCCGTGGGCAGTTTTCTGAAGAATTCTATAATTAATAGACTAATGGTTTAAATGCACCAGTTGATGAAATGCCTACATTGATGAGATCACAGACCAACTGTAAAGTATGGAAGTATGTCACGAGTATAACTTAGACTATGGGGCCAAGGGGATATAGTTTAAGGTAGCCTCCCTTCCTCTAACAATCTGGGGAGACCAAAGTGAAAGAAGAATATGTCCCAGTGATGTGAGAAGAAGAAGCAGTGTATGACCTCAGGCCTAATACAGGAGGCACTTAATAAACATTTGTTGGTAGATTCAGAGCCATATAAGGAGTGTAGATCATGGGTACTATAGGACCTACGAGGAGGCTTGGTGGGGGGACATGAGCTGGTACGGGAGAGATCAGGGAGCGAAGAAAGTGAGAAGAACCTCCTGGGGAGAAAGATGCGTCTGTACTACCGGAGATGCAGAGGGAAGAGTGGCTGACCATTCACATTGAAGTGAATTTAAAAAGATGAAGTGCCCATCCTGAAAGGTAAGAGAAATAAAATACCCAGAATTCCTGAGTTGCAGGTGTTCTGTGCCTCAGCCAAAGAAATATGGCACATGAAAAGTCCATGGAAAATAATATGTCACTGCATTGACAAACGTCGATTTGTTAATATGATATTTCCCCCGTCCTAATTCTGAGATGAAATATTACTCTGGCAGCTGTGGAGAAGAAGGAGAAAAAAGGACAGCACTCATGAAACCATTAAACAGTATGAGCAGTAATAATAACACAAATAATAACAAGCAACAAAAAGAAGAACATGTGTAACATGTTAAAGTTCTCAGAGGACTTTGGTCATTTGATCAAGGCAATGTGTGGTAACTGTCGCTATAGGATTTGAAAGTTATATATTTAACTTATATCAGATTGATTGTTGTCTTGGGGAGAGGGGAAGTAAGAGAGGGCGGGAGGGAGAAAAATCTGGAATGCAAAGTCTGAGGAAAACGAACGTTGAACACTATCTTTACATGTATTTGGAAATATAAAATATTATTGAAAATAAAATTGTAAAAGGGGGAGGTGAAGGACAATGGAAAGGAGGTGGATGTATGGTTGAATTCTGGCTCTATTACTCCTATCTGGGTAACCTTTGTGCCTCAGTTTCTTAGCTGTAAAAAGAGGGCTTTGGACTGGATGGCTTTGGAGTGCTCTTCCAGCTCTCCTCATGGAGGAGCTGTGACTTTAGGGGACTTCAGAAGGTGGATAAGACTCACCTAGATGGAGAGGAGAGAGGAAAGGAAAACGGCATTGGCAAAGTCCTGGAGCTGAGCCCAAATATATCATGTTTCCATGAGGACATCTGCCTACTCTCTTAGTTGCTTGCAACATTTGATGTTGCGTGGGTCCGGGGCAGGAATTGGGGAGGGAGGGTGTGGAATTTCACTCGGGGCTCCATGGAATCCATGCTCTTCTGGTTCCATTCCAAAGCCCCACTTGTCTGAACCAGGACCCAGGCTTGTGCCTCTGGGGTGAGCTCGCCCTCTGGCATTGGATTACTCTGAAGAGTTTCACCTTGCTCTGAGGCAGAGGGTAGAGAAGAAGCCCTGGCAGATGGAGGGAGTTACACAGACCTGTGGTTTTTGTTACAAATTGAGTGATTTAGGGGTGTTTTGGACACCTGCCCCTAATGCTCTCCGCTGGCCATCCATTCTCCTTGCGTTACCCTCCTAAGCCCCCTGAACGCTGAAAAAACAGCCCTGCAGTGCTGGCCAGAGCCAGCTGTTGGAATTGCCTGAGACCCTAGCAAATGTGCCATGGATCGGTGAGTGCCAACACAAATGTTTAGCCAGTTGTCAGAGTGCTTTTCCTGGATCCCTGGCAGGCAGGATGTTGGCTCTTGAAAAATTTATGACTCCATGTGAATTCTCGTTTCCTTCCCTGTCACTGCCAGACCAGAGATGTTCCATCTGAAACTAACGGTCCCTCTCTGCGTGGGCATCATGGCAATCCCGTGGCACCCAGGCTGGCAGGGAGTCAATGAGGGTGGGGAGATTTCTTCCCACTGGCAGATTTTTGGTCCCACCCCCTGGGTTGGATGCCACCTGGCTGCCAAGGCCCTCAAAGAAGGTGAAGGGTGGCGTCGGTCAAGAGGAACAGCAAAATGAGAGCCCGGGCAAACAGTGCCCATGTGCGGCTTGGAGGGAGGAGCTTTCGTCTGAGTGAAGTCTCCAGTAAGTATGTGTGTTCCACTCCTTTCCCGTGGTGCCCCGAGTGTTCTTTCCTATGGGATGGGGCCATGCCCACGCAGGACTGCAAAGGGGGGAGGTGGGACAGTGGAAAGAGCTTTGGTCCAAAGATTAGGCTTTGAGTCCCGTAATAAGGGAAGAGACTTGGTAAAAATGCAGCTTTTGCTTTGGAAACTTATCACCTGTGACTTAAGGTAGATCAGTTAACAGCCTCAGTTTCCTTATCTGTAAAGTGAGAGGCTTGATCTAGAGGGTCTCTGAGGTCCCTTTCCACGTTCTAGCAGTTTCTGAATCTATGCATCAGCCATGGCAGAGGACGGTGAGTCTCAGAAATGCTCCTGCCCTCAGCCTGGAGGTGGGCACCTCTTGTTATCTAGCAAGTAATAGTCAGTCACTCCTTTGGGTAACTATTTCTCAAAAACAGGGCTAGAAGAGATTGTCAGCAGTGGCAGGAAACTGGAGCCCCTTGTGGACTTTCCATACTGGGACGACTCTCAAGCTACAAGATGAAAAGGAGCTGTAGGATTTAATGACTCGGTCATTACCTACATGTAAAACCTTTCAAAAGCCTTTTTATCTCCGTTGTCTCATCAGATGCTCATGAGATGCAGCCAGTAGATGAGGCAAATATCGGTATTCCATTTCACAGATTGGCAAACTGAGAAGCACAAAGGTTAAATGACTTGTCAGCCACACAGTAGGGCTACAAGCTGGAGGTTGGGATCACTAGTTCAGGTTTTATCAGACACCACGCCACCTCCACAATTGTCTAGGAAGGATGATTCTAGGAGATGGAGTGGGACTGAAGGTAAAGAAAGGGGACGGGACAGAATAAGAATGGAAGGAGAACATACTCTGTAGCCCCGGGGAAGGAGAGGGAACTGCGAGGACCAAAATGATCTAGAAATCCCAGATCCCACTCGGATGAATCTGATGATATCACCCATCCCTCCTCTTCCATTCGAAGGGGAGCAATTCAACTCCATTTTCCACCTTTTAATGAATTCTCTAATTATACCAATATCAGTTTGGCTGGTGTGTGAAAAGAAATAAATAGCACGTAATGAACTTGAAAAGTAATTTGGGGTCTGATGGTGAATGGCTTTAATTAGGAGTCCCTGCTTTATTCAGCAGATCACAGGGACCAGCGGGTTCTTTGGACCATTGTGGTAGTGCTTTGGGAAGATAACTCAGGCAGTCATGTACAAGGTAAACTAGGGAGGGGGAAACAAGGCAATGACACTAATTCTGAGGCTATTAAATGGTCTAAACAAGCAGAGTTGAGATCCTAAGCTAGGACCGTTGCAGGATCCTGGATAGGAGAGGCTAGATTCCAAAAAGACTATTGGCTGGGTGCAGAGAAAGAGAGAGAGACGGGGAGATGGCCCCAAAGTTTCCAGGTTAGGAGCCCAGGAAGATGGTCTCCTTCTGCAGAACAGAGCGGGGATGCAGGTCTGAAGGAGGAAAGTGAGAAGTTCAGTTTTAGAAACCACTGGTTTCTGACCCACGTGATAGTAAGTGGATTTCAGCTGTTGAAGGGATAGAATTTTGAGGCTAGTGGAAGGCAAGGGTCGGATGTACGCCGGGCTAGGTTAGACTATGATAGTCTTCGGCTCCGAGGGCACTGCCATAAGTGGAGCTGCATCTGTTCCTGAGATTGTATAAGAACCTCATGAATGAAAGTAAGCTGAAGGCACCACAAGGCAGCAGGGCCTTTGGGCAGATGGAAGATCATACCACACAGATATTCCGTTCCACAACCTTGGAGCCTAAGTCTAAAAATAGAAAAGAAGGGAAGAGTCTCCCTATCACCCTCTTCGACTTGGAAATGAAAAAGAGCCCCAATCAATCAATCAACAAGCATTTATTAAGCACCACCTCTGTACCAGGCACAATGCTGAGCAAAAATACAGTTCCACTCATCAGGAATATTCTAAGAGGAGAAACAAGATATAGATAAATGGGTATGTTAATATCCCTACAGAGAAGATGGAGGACAACCCTACAGGAGAAAACGATAGCACCCAGGGAGACTGAGAAAGGCTTTCTGTAGAGAGTGGTGTCTAAAATGAGACATGAAGGGAGTCAGGGATCCCAGGCATAGGCAGAATACACAAAGGTGTGGGAGGTGGAGTCTCCCCCAAAAGGAGTAAGTGAGCCCCTGTGACTGGTTTGTTGTGGGGAGAATGGAAGTAT
>NC_133618.1:631233468-631245968 GCF_048593235.1 Sminthopsis crassicaudata
AAACCCTTCTCTCCTTTATGAAATTAATCATTTCATTTTCTCTAATCTTGTGGTTCCTTTCCATTTCTTCATGACTTTTGAATGGATGGCTCAGCAATTATATCTCTCTCAATTCATTGGAATAAAAAAATAATTTCTTGGAACAAAGAAAGCCAAAACAATTTAAGCATTTGGAAGTTTTGCTTCTCTCCATCATCACTTATCACTCCATCCTCCCTGGAGAAATGACCCATTCTCTTCTTTTATCCTCTTCTTTTCCTCATTGTAGCCTTTCTAAAAAAACAAGAAATCTTTTATCATCCTTGACTTTTCTAACTAGATAAGTTTTCCCAGTCCTAACAAAATCTCACAAAATCAAGCCATGCTTTTTATATTCAATTTCTGTTATCTGCCCTTGGGTTCTCCTTCTGTATATTATTAATATCTAAACTGGTCAGTGAATTCTTTGCATACCCAAATAGCCTTTTTAAATAATCTCATCTTTTTCTCCTCATTGAAAATGTTTTTCTTTTCATTTTCAAGAACTCCATTTTTCTTTTAAAAGTAAAATCTGCCAGGGAGATGTGTTTAAAGAGATGGCACATATGTAAGCTATCAGATCACTTGCTGTTTTGGGGAGGGGGAATAAAGGATGGAGAGAGAAAAAATTAGAACACAAAGTTTTACAAAAATGAATGTTGAAAACTGTTTTTATATGTATTTAGAAAAATAAAATACTATGGAGAAAACAAAAACAAAAATAAAAGTAAAATTTGGATTCTGATTTGTTTCAGTAGGAAATTGACTTGGAATCAAATGATGAGTTTGAATTCTGTCAGTTAAGAGTTTTGCATATCCTTGATCAATTCACTTAGCTACTCTCAGTCTGTTTTCTCAGTTTTAAAATAATAATATTATATTATAATTATAGGTAATAATAGCACATCCTAGAGTTGTATCAGGATCAAATGAGAATGCATGTAAAGTGCTGTGCAAACCCTATATAAATGTTATCTGCTATTTTAGGTATTATTAAATATATTCCTGTTTCTTTAACAAACTACACACACACACACACACACACACACACACACACGTACGTCTTATTTTTACGGATACCTTTCATTCTTTCATCACTTTCATTTCTAAAATATGACTTCCCCAGTGTGCCATTCCTTGAAAGACAGATTTAAAGGGAAAGGAAAAAAAGGAACAACTTCATTGTTGAGAGCTTGTCATTCTTCTGGGAATTCCTCCCTCTCTCAGACTTTAGTCCACAGAAACCTATCTATCCTTTCTCTGATCCTTTTGGAATCTAATGTTTGAGTGATTTAATCCAGATCACGGCTTTCTTCTCCTCTATAAAAAATTCTAAGATGGAGTGGTCACTCCCTATGACATAAAATTCCTAGCCTTTACATCCCAGAAATCAGTTCTTTCTTCAGAGGGAACTGAGTACAAAAAAGGTTACCCCAGGCTTGGTTCTTCTATCTTTCGAAGAACAAAATTATCACTCAAATTAAACCAAGAAATTTTGATCTGCTCTCTTCTGTTGATAAAGAGAAAGAAAAAGGTACAGCAGATTTCTAGATCATTCAAGTCCTCTACTCAGTAGTATGCAAGAGAGCTGATTATTAAATTTTCGGTGTTTGCACCTCAGAAATCCGCAAACAATACAAATCAGGGTTTGATATATTGCTTTGTTGATTATCTAAATTTAAGAAAAAGCTGGATAAGGTATTAGTAATGCAGATTAAACACAAAAGAGGATTCCCCTGCCCCCAGAGAGCTGGTTGTTAAACATTTACCACTACACCCCTGTTTTTTCCTCTACTATATCATGTTTCCATGTGACCATTTCCCCAAATACTTCTTCCTTCTATCCAGATGATCTGAAATTACAGTGTTGTGGGTCTGCTTCCATTGATCTCCAAGTGATTGCTCTCTGTCATATTTCCCTGCTCCAGTTTCTGGATTCCCTTACATGAGTATGGCTTCTTAATCTGTTCCTCCATTTTTTGAGTCTGTCCTCTGGCTTCTAAATCAAAAAGGATCTCTGGTGAGCCATTAGAGGTCTCATCCCAACAAGACTCAGGAATATTAGTGAGACTAAATTTGCCTTTTTGCAATAAGATATTTCATTCAAGGGGCAGCTAGGAGGCACAGTGGATAGAGCACCAGCCTTGAATTCAGGAGGACCTGAGTTCAAATCTTGTCTCAGACACTTAATGCTTCCTAGCTGTGTGACCCTGGGCAAGTCACTTAACCCCTGCCTCAGAGGGGGAAAAAGAAAGATATTTCATTCATCTTGCTGGTTATACTTATTTTATGCATTTGTCTATAACAGATTTCTGAGACTATGACTCTTTTTCCTGGAATTTCTCTCCTCTTAAATTCTAGAGCTCTCTCTCTAGTATTCTTTCTTCATTGGTTGAATGTATAATGTCTATCTTGGTAGATGGATTATGTGTATGTGTATGGATGGATAGATAGAATAAAAGGGGATTTAGAGGAAAAACATATGTATACACACATACTCCATACACCAAGATAGATATCATATGTATACACACACACACACACACACACACACACACACACACACACACACACACATATATATATATTTGTCTTCCTTTTCCCTCCTTTAAAGTTTAAAGCCCTTTCAATCAGACATGCAAGACTTTGGACCAATACAAAATTCAGGACATATCATTGTGCTAACTCAAAAAAGACATTTTTGAGACCAGAGAGTGCCCCTAGATGAGTGAATGTGCCTCCCTGAATGCAGTTTTCCTTCAGCCAAGAGCAGGTTCCTTCCCATAAATAACCTCTCCTCCTTTCATGTTCCCTTTTGAATACAGTTGATTTCAGGCGGGATCTATGAGCAGAGCAGCCCAATGTGCCAACAAAAGTTTTCTCCTTCTTTTCCAGGTGCAACCAGAGGCTTTTTGTTCAAATACTGCGAGAACAAATGAGAAATTAGAGAGAGCTAACATGTTGGGCAGGAGATTTGGACCCAAAACATCCTCCTGGGTTAACATGATGAGTCAAATAAATCAATAATGAATAAAATCAAACTTCAGGTAGTCAAATGAAATTGGATTTAAAGAGTCAGCCACACAGGTACAAGATGAAGGAGGTATAATGAGACAAAAGTTTGAATGGAAAAGATCTACAAGGTCTTAGTGGACTGCAAGCTTAATATCAGTCCAGGGTGACAAAAAAAAAAATATCAACTGTGCTCTTGAGAAAAGCCTGATGCGCAGAATGAGGAAGATACTCGCCTCACTGTCCTTTGCCCTTATTGTGCTACATCTGAAATAACATGCCCAATTCTAGGAACCCCGTTTTAGGAAGGTCATTGACCAGCTGCCATGTGTTCAAAGGAGGGCTCTGTGCCTTTGAAACTGTGCCCTAAGGATTCACTGAAGGATGTAGAGAGGCCCACCTGAAGAAGACCAGACTTGGAGGAGTGTGAATGTTGTCTTCAAAAAGAGCTGTTGGACAAAGACGGGATTTGGTCTGTTCCGTTGGGTCCCAGAGAACAGGACTAGGAGCCATGAAGGGAAGCTGCAAAAAAATCCAACAAAAGGAGAAGCATCCCAAAACATCCCAATACCTACCCTTAAGGGGAGGTATTGACCCCAGGCAGGGAGCTCCCTGTTGCTACGGAAGGCAAGGCCGGATGCCCACTCATTGGATATGTTTTAGAAGAGATCCAGTTCAGGAATCAGCCAGACTCTGAAGTGTCCTGAGGCTCTTCTGTGAGTCTGTGCAATGACCCCCGAGTCAAACCGAGTCAATGCTTCTTAAAAAAATGTTTCAATCTTAGGAAATCATTGGTGCTGGACCTTCATTTTCAAAGACCAGCGATTTCATGGGATGATGTCTTGACTTGCACATGAACTGGATTTAAATAAGGCGGAATGGTTTAGACTAGTACCTTAAAATGCCTTATTTGTGGGTGGATTGCTACCAGTGGAAGGCCCTTTGCTCTCATCTCTACCTCTCCAAATCCTCCCTCCTCTTCTACACTCTCTCTTCTATGAAGTCTGCCTCCCCACCCCAGCCCATTCCATAGAGAATTTTAGTTTTCTGGGTTCAAACTGTTTATCCCCCAGTACCCTGTATTCTAGCTCACCTATTTCAAGTGGTCGTGCCATTGAGATTGTAAGCTCCTTGAGGGCAGGTACGGTGTCTTCTCCCTCTTTGTGTGTCCGTTTCTGTGGTGCCCGGAATAGGGCCTGCGCAGAACAAGATGCTGGATGAATGAATGAAATAAATCTAAAAAGCCTTTTTGTATTTATCTGAATCTTTCTTTTTTCTCTTCTTCCTGGGATAAGCTAAGCATATGAAGTGACTCCAGTTAAGCTCCCTGAAGTCATTCCTACCTAATCCAGCATCCGCCAAAACATTTGTTTCCCACTAGCCAGGTGGGTCCACGAAGGGGAAGGGAGTGAAGCATGAAATCTTTTTAGGAAGGGATTGCCTGATGAGCCTTCCAGGTGCCAGCCGTGGGCCTCGGAATGCATGAGCCAGTCAAGGCCCATTAGCCACTCTTCCCGTTCCGCTCCTGGCTTACCAGAACACAGCGTCCCTGTCAAAAGGAGGATTTGGAGAAGGCATTGAATTTTCCATGCGGCTCTTCACACTTGGGGAATTCACTAAAAGGTCAAGCCCAGAGTCTAGAATTGCTCTCCTCTGTCTAAAAAGACCAGGACGGGCTGTGCTCCAACTCCTTCCAATGCAAATCCAGGGGCTTCTGGAGAATTTGGTTGTCGGAGGCCCCCGCAGACACAGAGCCAACATGTGAGCAATACAGAACACAGGGTGTTTATGTGGGGCCCAAACAGAGTCAAGGAGGGCCCTCTCTGGACTCCTCTCCTCCTTTACCATGGATCTCCCCAAACCAGCTGAATCCAACATGGGGTATTCTACAGGACTTCTGTCCCTCGAAATCATACAGCCTGGAACAATGGGAGGAATGCTAGATTTGTGGTTAAAGGATCTCCCGGCTCTGCCATTTCCCAGATCTTTTCTCTCTGGGTCTGTTTCCTCTTCTGTAAAATCCGGGAGTTGGATTTGAGTCAGCTTCACATCCCAGGATCCATGAAAGGGAACCATTGTGTCTACTTTTAGTAATCAGCCAGACTTCATCGTGAGCTCAGAGCAAAGGTATTTTATGAAACTGCATAAGAAAAGTTCCAACAGCACAAATCGCCCCATAAAAGTGCGAGACATTTTCCTACAAATCTGTTATCACCAGGGGGAAGAGTAAAAGTTCCTTGGGAACACCCATGAAGGGGCACACTCATAGGAAACGGAGCCCGGGTGCATTTATGAAGGGACACGGGGAGAGCACAAGTGGCTGAGGCTCACACTCAGGGAGGTGGCCAATGTGTGCTTGTCACAACTCATCCCTCCCATATCGCAGGATGCCCAGTATTTCCTGGCAAAGCCAGCAACCTTCTCCCGCCGGACTCTTGTGCCAGCCATATGGCCACATCTTCTCCAAGGTCTTGCTTCCTTCTAGTCTTGTACATTGCTACTGGGCAGCATCCCATTGGTCAGTGGCCACGTGCCTCTTCTGCTTTTGTGGCTAAGTTCCTTTCTGTAGAAACTTCTAAAAGAACTTCATATCTTCAGAGGGCCTGCTGGCTCTCTTGCCTCTTTCTGCCTGGGTACAGGCAGAGAGCTCCACGAGAATGGGCTTTTTAGCTAAAGCCAAGACTATGAGCCCCCACAAATAGCTAAGATAAACGTCTCTTTGGTCTAAGAGAGACGGCCAAGTGACCGTTCTTTTATTAATAATCTGCTGGCCTTATTAATAACACAATTAAATTACCCAGGGAAAAAAAGGTTGTTTTGTGAAATCCTTCCTCCTCTCCTACGGGGATCCACGGCCTTGTCCTGAGCCTCTGTCTGATTTAGGGTTGGAAGGTCTTTGTAACTCCACTTACTTTCTGAATGCCAAGCTGGACTTCTTCAGAATTGTTGCAGAGGTTGCCCTTTCAGCAAACCACCAAGGGCTGTTGCATTTGACGCTCTCTCCTCCTCCAGTTTTATTCATCTCAAGCTTGTTTTTATTCCTTATGCAGATAAATAGGAAAGAAAAAGGCAAAGGCAGATGAAGTGTGAAATACATACATATGAGCACATATACATACACATATCCACATAAAATGCATATATAAAATATTTATATATGTATGTGTATATATATTTATGCATGTACCTATGTTACCTCTGTATAAGCCAGTCATTAAAAGGAGGACACCCTTCTAAGACTTCCACAAGGACCCAGTCCCTGAGATGGGAAGGAAGAGCTCAGAAGGTCAAGGACACCCTGATTCTGTGACAGTGACCCCGGCTGCCCGGACCTTGAGCATTTTCGATGTTTAAGATGGCAGCATGTAGCACGGGTCCTTGCACAGAATTTTCCCAGGGGACACAAAGTTGTTACATTGGGCAATGCCATCCAGGGAAGCAGACCATCCCTACACAATGAAATGTCCTCCTCTGGTTCTTCCGTTATATACAGCTCCACCATGACAGTCTTAAACCCAGCTCAGAGAGCAGGGATCTTCCTGATTTTAACTTTACTTTTGCTCCATAAGGTAATTGTTCTGATTCTCTCTTGTGGTGTATATAAAGGGTTTCTCAAACTTTAAACTATCAATTCTGGTTCATCTGAGGTTGGTGTATTATTGTTTCCTTTCTATAGCTGGGGAAACAGCCTGAGAGAGACTCACCTCGAGTCAGCTTTTGTTACTGTTATTTCTCTGACTTATTCAGGATCTAACTCTCCGTGGAAGTCCTTAGAAAAAATGGAACCTGCTCTACATTTGGATCTCTTGGGGCCTTAAAGGCCACAGCAAGTTTCTGGGGGGCCCAGAGCAGGCAGCCAGGCGCACATCTGCTCAGAAGCAACCATTTCAGCAATGTGCAGGCCCAGCTGCTCGGGAGAGCCTTCTGTGTCCAGACCAGCCCTCAGCACTCTTGCCCTAAACATTTCTGAGGCTTATTAGGGGCCCTAATTTAGGAAGGGCAATAACGATGCTAATGCTGACAATTGATGACGATAACTATTATTATTAATTCACTTATCCTCAAATTCTACCCTCAACCCACGCTGGTAAAGGGACGGAGTTTCTTTATCAATGAAATCACAGGCTCACATCCTCTCCCTGATAATTATAATTCACGTTTGCCTGGAGAGTTAAGGTTTGCAGGACACTCCGTGTATATGATCTCATTTGAACCTTAGAACAACCCTGTGAAGTGGGTGCTGTGATTGATCCCATTTTGCAGGTGAGGGACAGAGGCTGGGGAATCAGTGCCTTGTCCAGTGGCAGGACAAGAAAAGGGCTTTGGGGGGCCTGGAGCAAGCAGCAGGGATTGGGCCCGACACCAAATCCAGAGTCTCTATCAGATGAGTTAAGATGAGGGCTCTCGGACTATGACAGCTTGAGATTCGGATTCATAAACAGAGCTCTTCTATGGCATGGTGGCTGGAAGTTTTCTCCCAGGGCATTAAACTGTGGAGGGTACAAAACTGGTCCCTCACATTCCTTCTGCCATGTAAGTCACTGTAGTGATTAGTCTCTTCCCCTGTTACCCCGGAATGAATTTGTCCAAGTGGTTTCTTGTGTTGAGTTCATGTTGTACCACTTGCCCTGGGCCCCAGAACTTCTAGTTATACTCTGATGGAGGGTCTTTTATAGTGCTTAGAGTTGGAAAGGACTTCATCTTGGCCAATCCTTTCACTTTAGAGATGAGGAAACTGAAATCTGAATGATTTGCCCCAAATCACACAACTCGGAGTTCCTGATTAATTGAGTACTAGGTCTAGTCTCAGAGAACCTGCTTTCAATTGTCTACTTGCGTGACCTTGGAAAAACCATTTAAACTTCTTGGGCCTCAGTTTCTCCATCTGTAAAATGAGAGTTTCTCCATCTGTAAAATGGGTTCAAATACCAGCATTCCCACTTAATCTGTGTACAACCAGGAGCCAGTCATGATTTCTCTGGGGTTCAGTTTCTTTCCCCATAAAATGAGGGGATTGTACAGGATGACTCTCAAATCTTTACCAGCTCTCAAATTATGATTCTCTGGGTATAATTAACAATGCAAAGCAGTTTAGTAATGGCAAAGAAGGGTCATCGGTCAGGCTGGAGTGGGCTGGGAAAGCTTCTTGAAGTAGCCAGGGCCCGAGCTGAGGCTGAGGGACCCTGAGGAGGCCATTCCAGATGTTTCTAAGGGATGGACTCCAGCTGCCCCCTTCCCTTGCTTTTTATCACTTAAACCCTCATCATTTTACAGGCTCTGGAGGCTCCCTGGACATTTAAGCCACCATCTGCCAGCTCCTTGTCTCTGGGGACGGCTCAGTGCTTCTCAGAGTAGGTCTGGGTGGAGGAGGGAGGGCAGCAGCCCCAGCCCATGCACCTGCTCTTAACAGATTTCTTCATGTTGGGGTGAAGAACCACTTTGTCTGAGCTCACTTTGCCTCTTGGGGACACTCAGAATCTCGACTTCGGGAGGGATTTCAAAGCCTAAGGGCCCAACCTGTACCTGAACAAGAATTCCTTGCCCACTGTACCCAACAAGGAGTCTTCAAGCCTTTCCCAGAAGATGTCTCCTGAAGAAGAACACCATGAGCTTTATCCCCCATAACTTTAATCTGGGGGTGTTGTTCAGGAGCTCCTGAAGTAATCCGTCAACCAACAAGCTTTTATTAAGCCCCTACTAAGTGCCAGGAACTGGGCATATAAAGGCAAAAATGAAGGAAGTCCTTCCCTCTATGAATTCTAGAAGCTGGGGGGTTGGGTTTCATGATAATATTCCTGCTCCTTTCTGTCCTTGATGAGGGAGCAGAAGCTCAATCTACACAGACTTTTTGGAGACTCAAAGAAGACAGAGTTTGGAGCACCTGGGATTAAGTGCTGGGCAAATACTGCATTTCAGAGGCACAAAGTACATCTGCACACTGACATGGCCCTGGGGGCAGCAGCTAGAATGATAGTGGGAGGGGGGACCAGAAACTAGACCAACTGAAAAACCTGGACAAGCTGAACCTGAAGAAACAAGGCCTGGACGACAACAATAGCTGCCAGCAAGTATTTGAAGGGCTGTCGTGGAAGGGTGTGGTTTGTTCCATTTGACTCCTGAGGAAAGAAGGAAAATATAAAAGTTACAAAAACAATTAAACTTGATGTCAGGAAAAACTTGCTAACAATAATAGCTATTCAGAAAAGGAATGGATGGCCTGAGGAGGGGATGGGGTCCTCTTCCCTGGTGGATAGGGATGATGATGATGATGATGATTTTGGTGATGATGATGATGATGATGACGACACTTCAAGGCTGCTCCACATTCGTCTGCTATCCCACAAATGCCTCTCATTCGTGGTTCAGGAGCTGTTGTTGTTATTTGTCCTTTGTTCTTGAAGACGACCATGACATCAGCGGGGTCAGGTCATGACATCTTAGTGAGTTGGATTGAAGTGATGGAGGATTGTGCAAGGTCACCAGCCTCACTTTCTCCTCTGGAACTATCTGGGTCCAATGGCAAGTTATAGATTAGAACAACCAGAGATGGTACTGGATGCAGTGGGAGACCTTCACATACACATATACACACATACATGTGTATTTATGTGGGTGTATACGCAGGCATGTATATTTATATGTATATGTATATGTATGTGCATACACACACACACACACACACACACACACACCACACACCACACACATCTGGGAGGGGAAGACCTTCAGGTTTATGGCCAAAACAGAAACAATTGCTATTCACATCTACTCAGAGCCAATCAGCACCCTAACAATGACCAAAGAGGGCTTGGCCTTGGACCTATTATTGCTCATTCAATGAGAGTCGGAGTGATTTCACTTTAATATTAGGAAACAATTAGAGCTATTTCTGAGTGGAATGGGAAGCTTCATGAGATGGTGAGTTCTCTATTACATGAGGTATTTGGGTGGAATCTGGAGTGTGTATCTGCCAGGGATGGTGTAGAGGACATTTCTGCTCATGCCCAGTGTGGATGTGGTGGCTGCACAGTCCCCACTAATTCTGACCTTCTAAGATTTTGTAATTCCATGAAAATCAAAAAGACCTTGTTTGTTTTCTCTTGAAGGAAGTTATGAACAAGCAGTCCCCCATAAAATGTCTTTTCTCAATTTGTCTCCTCAGACAATTCTTCGCATTGTGGTCCTTGGGATCTGGGATTATATTGAAAACAAAATAGAGGTAAGATTGTTGCTCTCATTCTTGATTCCTGATTCCTATCCATGGTGGAATGAGGGGAGGGTGAAAAAAGAGGGAGGTGATATTGAAAAAAGAGATTTAAAGGTGTCTTTTCCCTTAATTTGTGGTCCTAGAAATAACTCACATAGGGGTATACTGGTAAAGATTCAGGGAATCCCAGAACTAGGGACCTTATAATGAGGGATTTCAAGGCTGGAAGACCCTTAGAACATAAAACAGAGAATGCCAGAGGGGGGGGCTCTTAGAACAGGAGAGAAGTTTGGAAGCTAGAACTCCTTAGTGTACAAAATGGCAGATCTAGAAGCAACAGAACCTAGTAACAAAATCTACAATATAGGACATCAAATCATGAATCTGAAAGTTTCATTTGAACACAAAACATAAGAGCTGGAAAACTCTTAGAACACGAACATAGAATGCCAAAGATGAAGGGCTCTTAGAACAGGCAGAGTAGAATTTTGGAAGCCAGAAGACAAAAAGAATACAAAATGAAGAGCTGGAAATTATAGAACCTACACTATATGATATCAAATATTGAAGCTGAAAGGTTAAAACAAACATCAGAACTGGAAGGCCCTTAGAACACAGAACAGATGGTGGAGTATTAGAGTAGGCAGTGCAGAATTTTGGAATTTTGGACCTTAAAATACAAAATAGCATTGCTGGAAATAACAGAACCTAGAATACAAGATGTCAAATGTTGGACCTGGAAGGGTCATTAGAACATGAGAGAGCAGAACAGAATTCAAAGTTGCAAAGTTGGAAAAAAGAGAATTTAAAATATAGGACATCAAATGATGAACTTGAAACAGATTTTAGAACATAGAACAGTAGAGCTGAAAAGAATCTGGAAATCTAGCCTCTTCACTGAGGATACTGAGGGGGCTCACAGGCCCATAGATTTCATGGGATTTCATGGATGGGACTTTAGGTGCCATGTCCATACTCTCATTTACAGATGGGGAAAGTAAGGCCCAGAGTTCCCAACTCTGGTAAAGATACCAACAATCACTTTTTTAATATATGTGCTGCCGAAGCGAGCACGATACCAACAATCACGATAGTAAAACCTTGGTCTTGGATAGAAAAACTCCAAAGGCCAATTTATCTAACTCCTACCTGAGCAGGAATTCTTTCCCAATTCCTGATAAATGCATATCCCATTTCCATTTGAAAACCCTACAGTGATGGGCAACTTACTGCCTTAATGGGTGGACCATTGTTGGACACCATTAGAAAAGTCTTCCCTGTATTGAACCAAAATCTGTCTTGCTGTTGGGGCAACTAGATGGTATAGTGGTTACAACCCTAGTTCTGAAGTCAGGAAGATTTGACTTCAAATCCAGTCTCAGACACTGTGTGACCCTGGGCAAGTCATTTAACTCTAATTGTCTCAGCAAAAACAAACAAACAAAAAAAATTAGCAAAAACAAAACCAAGTCTGTCTCACAGTTACACACACACACCCTAAACACACACCAAAGCTGAATTTTGGGTGGACCGCTTGGGTAGTCTGATGATTCCCATGGCCCCCTTTTCAGAATAAGTCTTTAAATGAACAAAATAAAATACATAGGATAATAAGGGAAACCAAAGAATCATGAAAATAAATTTTCTTCCATCCAAGTTCAATAACCTCTTGAAATCTAGTATCTTAAAAAACCAAAATCCTTTGGTTAAGAATCCCTGTTCTGGATGATTGCAAAAATTCCTGACAACACTAAATGCTTGAATCCCAGGATCCTAGCTCCTACATCTCCTACATCCAAATTTGTCTAGGGGTGGGGGGAATGTGACCCACATTGGACAGTCCAGCTAGCTGAAGAGCTTGGCTTGTTTCTTAAATGAGCACGAAACATCCCTGTGTATGGATCACCATCCCCAGTGCAGGGGGAGACTCAACAGTTAGATAAGAAGCGACCCTGCCTTTTGGGACTTGCAGACTAGAAGACAAATACAGAATCTGATTCTGGAAACAAGCATTTGTACATACATCTCTTCCTTGCTTTACATGACATCCCTTAAGATTTTTGAAGACAGTTACTACATCTCCCCCCAAAAAACAAATGTCCTTCCACTCTCCAGTGCCTTCGAGTTCAATTAAATTCACTCATGAACAATTGTTCAGCTGGTATTATGACTCTAGATCACCAGGGCCCAGCCTTGGCAAAATGCCTCAGATAATCCCAACCAATTTCAAGGAGCATCTCAAGTCAAATTTAATTTACTTTCA
>NC_133618.1:631893762-631908762 GCF_048593235.1 Sminthopsis crassicaudata
TCTGCTATAGATCTGACTCATTAAAATAAATGAGCAAATAAATATCTTTGGCTTGGTAAGTGATCATATGGGATGCGGTAACTCCTAAGGGTGCTCTAGGGGTGTGAAGGGCCATGGGATTTCATCCAAACATAGGTCAGTTAGTTTTGTTCTGTTCTGTGGCTAGACTTCACCTGTGACCCACGGCAGTCGTGTATCCTTGGTTACAACAGGGGAAATGAATGAGATCCAAGGTGAACCATCTCCATTGCCAAATTCACAACTTGACTCACTGATAGTGAGGTGATAGCGCAGATAGAATCAAAGCTCTTAGATTTGGAAAGGATTTCGGAGAGCGCCTATTTCAACTCCCTCATTTTACAGAAGAGGAAACTGAGTCCCAGAGAGATTGTGAGACTTGCCTGTGGTCTGACATCTGGTAGATGGAAGCCAAGTCATTAGATTCTCTGCAAAAGGAAAGATTTTCTCTTACATTTCCATGCGCTTTGAATCTAGCATGTGGAAAGTGAGCCTGAGGTTTGGGGGAGGAAGTCAAGCTAGTCCAATGTGTGCGGTTGTGGGGTCAAATCAGAAAGGCAACAACATGTTCTTTCAATTCCCAATTTTCAGAGAACAAAGCAGAGTCTGGGGAAGAACTTGAAAGAAGCAAATAAGAAGTAACTATAATAGTCACCATTTACCTGAGCTTACAAATAAGGGGAAGGAGGGGAGGGAACAAGCATTTATTATGCACCTACTGTATCAACAATTTACAATTATACCATTTGATCCTCCCCAAAATGGTGGGAAGTAGGGGCTATTGTTATCCCCGTTTTATAGTTGAGGAAACAGCGGTTAAGTGATTTGCCCAAGATAACACAACTATGAAGTATCTGAAGCCCTGTTTGAACTGTGGTCATCCTGATTCCAGACCCCGTACACAGCCCCGTGGTCTGCTCCATGTGTTCTGGTTTGCAAGCTCCTGTTTCAGACCAGGGCCTTGTCATTAAACCCAGTGAGGAAACAGGCCTCCTCACCCACGATTATTCCTGACAAATAGAATCCTGCCCTGATCCCTGCCTCCCCCCACAATGGTGGCCACTGTGACCCTGTGGTGGAGCCCACTTCTTGCTTTTGGTGATGTCTTAGAACTGCATACCACAATTACTTTCCAATATTACATCACCCCAGACCTAAAGTTGAAAGGGACTTGGGAGAGCATCTAATCCAAGCCTCTCATTTTACAGAAGAAGAAACAGAAGTCCCGAGAGGTTAAAGTCATTTGTCCAAATCCAAAAAGGCGGTAAATGTCTGAAGTGAGATTTGAATCCAGGTCCTCTGGCTCCAGAGCCAGCATTCTGTCTGTTGCATTTGCCCCAACCCTAGACCCCTCTCAGGTGTAACTGCCTTAGACCCAATCTGGTAGCACTTGGAACAGCACACTTCACAGAGAAGGGAATATTCTGTAATTTCCCACCTGTGCTCGGCACCTATTGGTTGTTTATACCAGTTCTCTGAATTGTAGTCTTTTATTCAAAAGGGATCCTGAAAGGAAAATCTTACTTGACAATCTCTTCCAGATCTTGATGAGAAATTACTATTTAGATGTAGATTGGACTGCATGATCTTCCAAGTCCTTTCCAACTCTGGGATGCTAAGACAGGAGAGCTAGGTTAATTTCTTTTTATTTAAACAAATACTTTTTATAGCTTTTGTTTTTATACCACATAATTTCTGACAAGATCCCTCCCTTCATCTCTTCCCAGAGAGACATTGCTTACAATAAAAGAATTAAACAATAAAAAAGGTCTGCAAAAGTAATCAATATGTAGTCCCTCACTTTTGCAAAGGAGGGAGCATATGTGTATGTGTTTTTGCGCATGTGTATGTATGCTCGTTCATTTGTTTATGTGTGAAATGAGGTTTTTTTCTAGCTCTTTTTTGGGTCATGCTTGGTCATGCCAGTCTGTTTCAATTTTTTTGTAGTTATTGATCTTTCTACTTACTTTGCTGTATTGATTGTTTATAGGTTTCCTGGTTCTGCTGATTTCATTTTGCATCAGCTCATATAAACCTCTCTCTCCCAGATAATCCCTGCTCCATGTGAGGTATCTTATAACAAAAAAAAAAAAAAATTAAGCAAATCAGCAATTCAATGATTTCATCTTCGTGGAACATCTCCCATCTGTAGCATGCTCTCTATCTATTTTTAAATGAACATAAATTGATTTTCTCTTCCTCCCATCCCCATCTCTATTAGAAAAAAAGAGGAAAATGAAAGCAAATTCCTTACAACAAATATATAAATAGCAAACAAAACAAACTCCCTCATGGTTGTATACATCTTATTCTGAGCCCTCATCCATAACCCTTATCAGGAAGTAAATGGTATGTTTCATTATCAATTTTTGCGATCAAGGATGATCATTAAATTTTCAAAGCTGATTGTATGATGTTGTATACAGTGCTCTCCTAGTTGTGCTCATGATTCTCTATATTCATGAATTATTGTTTTTAAAAATTTCTTATTTATTTAATATTTTCTCCAGTTACATTTAAAATATTTTTCTTTGTTTTTTTAAATTTTTGAGTTCCAGATTCTCTTTCTTATTCCCACCCCTAGCTCCCATTAAGAAAATACACAGGAAGTTATACAAAAACATTTCCACATAAGTCATGTTGTAAAAGAAAATATAGATCTCCCACCTCCAAAACCCTCAAGAAAAATACTTTAAAAGAGAGAGAGAGTATGATTCAATCTGTATTCAGACATAATCAATTTCTTCTCCAGGTATGGACAGGATTTTTCATCATAAAGTCCTTCAGAGTAGTCATGAATCACTGTACTGCTGAGAATAGCAAAGTCATTTACTGCTGGTCATCCCAGAACATTGCTATTGCTTTGTATACAGTACATTTCACTTTGCTTGAGTTCAAGGAGGAATTTCCAGGTTTTTACCCAAGAACATTCAGCTCATCACTTCCCATAGGATAACACTATTCCATGACAACCATGCATGGCAATTTATTCAACCATTCCCCAATTGATGAATGTCCCTTCCGATTTTCAATTCTTTTCCTGAAAAAAAAGAGCTGTTATAAACATTTTTGTATGTATAGATAATTTTTCTTCCCCCCTTTTTAAAAAGTCTTTTGATATTCATGCTAATACTGATATTGTTAGGTCAAAGGATGTGCGTGAATTTATAGCCTTTTGGGCGTAGATCATCTCTTTTCCTCATTTATCAATTGGTACATGGTTATTACTTTCTATACATTTGACTTAGTTCCTTCTGTGTTTGAAAACTAAAGCTTTATCAGAGAAATTTACTTCAGAATTCTTTTTACAATTACTATTGCTAACTGTATTTCCTCCATTTATTCTATTCTCTCTCTCCTTTTACTCTGCCCATTCTCAAAAGTGTACAATCCCCTCTCCCAATATACCCTCTCTTTTATCACTTTCCCCACTTTGCATATCCCATTCCCCTCCTATTATCCTGCAGGGTAAGATAGATTTCTGTATCCATATTGAGTGTATATGTTATTTCCTCTTTGAGCCAATTCTGATGACAGTAAGGTTTACGTGTTCACTTTCTCTTCCTCCTCTTTCCCTTCACTGTAAAAGCTTGTTCTTCCCTCTTTTTAAAGGCAGAAAATTAAAACCATTCCATTTCTCCCTTTCCTTTTGTCCCAGTACATTCTTCTCTCCCCCCTTAATTTCATCAACTTTAAAAGATATTTTCTTTTATATTCGTTTATATTCAATTGCTACCTGTACCCTCTGTTTATATATATATATATATATATATATATATATATATATATATATATATATATATATATATTCCTTCAAATTGCCATAATAATGAGAAAGTCCTAATAAGTTACAAGTATCATCCTCCCATGTAGGAATGTAAATAGATAAACCTCATTAAGTCTTTTATGATATCACTTTCCTGATTCCCTCCTTATATTTCTCCTTTGTTTTGTATTTGAAAATCAAATTTTCCATTCAGCTCTGGTCTTTTCATCGTGAATATTTGAAAATCCTCTATTTCATTGAATATCCATCTTTACCTCTGAAGGATTATACTCAGTTTTGCTGGGTAGGTGATTCTTGTTTGTAATTCTAGACCCATTACTCTCCAGAATATCATATTCTAAGCCTTTTGATCTTTTAATGTAGAAAATGCTAAATATTGTGTTATCTGATTGTGGCTCCGCTATTCATGAATTGTTTCTGGATGCTTACAGTATTTTCTCCTTGACTTGGGAGCTACGAAACCTGACTATAATATTCCTGGGAGTTTTCATTTTAGGATTCTTTCAGGAGGTGATTGGTAGATTCTTTCAATTTGTAATTTACCTTCTGGTTCTAGAATATCGGGACAATTTTACTTGATAATTTCTTGAAAGGTGAAGTCTAAGCTCTTTTCTTGAACATGACTTTCAGGTAGAGCAATTTAAATTTTCTCTCTGGGTCTGGAAGCCACCAGTACTGTCCCTGATTCAGAGGTTGGGCTGGGTCCAGGTCTGGGCTCGGGTCTGGGGCTGGAGCCAGGACTGCTCTGCTGTAGCCCATACAGACCTTTTCTGCTGACCTTCTAAGTTGACTTTGGCTGGGAAATGTTCTATTCCATCTTTTGGGTGTTCTGTGGCGTTAAAATTTGTTTAGTCATAATTAAATGATTTGGAGTGCTTTGGGAGAGAAGTTGGGCGAGATCCTGCCTTCACTGGCCACTCCTAAGCTACTATGAATATTTTGCTTTAATAGTCTTTTTTCTCATTGACTTCCTTGGGGATACATGCTTAGCAACAGAATATCTAGGTGAAAGAATGTGGACATGTGACTGATTTTCAGTTTAAGATCGTTCTTATATGGAGGCGACGCTGCCTTCCTATAAAATATTATACATTGCTATAAAAATTTTTAAGTCCTTAAGCTGAGACTTGACTTGGTACTAACCTTCTAAACTATAACGCACAAGCCTCTACTGGTATGTTTCCAATGAACAATCAGCCAGTGCACTCATTAGCTCTTAGCAAAGACATTTGCTTAAAATGTCAGAGCAAGAATAAGTCAATACAAAAAATTTCTCTTTTAAGTCTGGGATGAATTTTTCCCCAAATATACCCAGCATCCATAGAAAGAAGGGGTTTGCCCTACATAGAATTCCCAATCCCTCTAATTTTGTCCTCCAGCATTTTGGATTTCCTTCACAGGCTAACTGTACACTATTTCAAATTCCGATTCTTCTTGTACAGCAAAACAACTGTTTAGACATGTATACATATATTGTATTTAATTTATACTCTAACATATTTAACATGTATTGGTTAATCTGCCATCTCGGGGGGGGGGGAGGAATGGGGAAAATTAGAACAAAAGGTTTGGCAATTGT
Source organism: Sminthopsis crassicaudata (assembly GCF_048593235.1). NCBI lineage: Eukaryota > Metazoa > Chordata > Mammalia > Dasyuromorphia > Dasyuridae > Sminthopsis > Sminthopsis crassicaudata. The sequence goes on from NC_133618.1 coordinate 631,899,147, forward strand.
CAATGTTGTAAAATTACCCATGCACATATCTGGTAAATAAAAACTATTAAAATATTAAAAAAAAGAAAGAAAGAAAGGGTTCAGACTTAGAATATAGGACACACTTGGGGCAAAGGCATCTCTCAGCTTCTGTGTTACAGATCCTGGAATTAATTCTTTCTCATTAAAGTCTTCACCCTGGGTTCCCAGGGTCTGCTTCTTTCCATGGTTCAACTCTGAATTGAATTGCTGAAGGAGAGACAACTCTTTGGGGTATCTCTCTTTGTCGCCATAATAATGTCTGTGTGTCTGCTTCCAGATGGATGCATTATCTCCTGACTACGTGGTGATGTATTCGGGGTGTGGGTGAGAGAAAAATCCCCCCAGTCCTCCACATGCAACTCTTGGCATCCAGTGTTTCCATCTCTCAAATCTGAACAGTTACATGACTTGATTTTTTAACCATGTAGGCCCAAGGGCATGACTGATTCAGGCAATGACTGGATATGTCAGGTAGTCACAATTCACTTCATACCCTAGCCAAAGGCCTAAAATGTAATCAGATTGTGTGGTTGTAGGGAAATTTCTTAACAACTCCTCTATACTCTTTCTTTATTACCTCGTGTTTATTTTCTGAATGTTCTGACTCTATGTGTGTGGTTGGGGGGGGGGTGGATGGAGACCACATCACTCATCACTTCCATAAGTATTCTAGTCCCTGGGGCAAATGTACTTGCAGGGCTCTGGGACTGTAGGAGGAAGCTACAGAAACCCCCGGGGATCTCTGAGCCCCTGCCTAGGGAGGCTGACATATGTGCTTGTGGGTGTCTCACATGATGTGGATGCTCGGATGGGATGGCCCGTGTGAGTGGAAGCGCGCATGTGGGGGTTACGTGACTTAGTTTGAGCTACAAGAAAAATAGCAATGTCCATTTCTATTTTCTTTATTTTTTATTCTTAAACAATCAGGGTTAAGTGACTTTGAGCTGTAAGAAAAAATAGTAATGTTCATTTCTATAAGTCTTTATTTTTTATTTTTAGACAATCAGAATCAGCCCTAAAAAAGGAGTGTGACAAAGAAGGGGAGAGTTGTATTCTACCATGCACCTTCTCTATACTGGCCTTCCTAAGATCTATTTCTGTTTTGATGAAGCCATTGGTGGAACTGTACATTCTGAGTTCCTTTCTCTTTTTTTTTTTTGCCTCATCAATTGTTTTTTCCCTTTTTTAAAAAAATTATCTTTTTTTCTGGTTATACATCTACATTAATTTTTTAAAAATACGCACTTCTTTATGAGTCCTGTTAGGGAGAGAAAAATCGGAACAAAAGGAAAAAAAATCACAAGAAAAAAACAGAAAAAGAAAAAAAAAGTGACTATAGCATGTGTTGATTTACATTCAGTCTTCGTCCCACCTTTTTATGAGACTATATAGTTTGGGCTGTAAGAAAAATAGCAATGTCCATTTCTATTGGTTTTTATTTTTTATTTTTAGACAATTAGGATTAAGTGACTTAGTCTTAGCTGTAAGAAAAATAGTAATGTCCGTTTTTATAATCTTTATTTTTTATTTTTAGACAATCAGGGTTAAGTGACTTAGTCTGAGCCATAAGAAAAATAGCAGTGTCCATTTTTATATTCTTTATTTTTTATTCTTTGACAATCAGGGTTAAGTGACTTAGAGCTGTAAGAAAAATAGCAGCGTCCATTTCTGTAGTTCTTTATTTTTTATTTTTAGGTGATCAGGGTAAAGTGATTTTTCTAGAGTCACACAGGTGTCTGAGGCTATATGTGAATTCAGCTCCTTTGCCTCCAGGACTGGTGCTCTATCCACTGTGCCACCAAGTTTCCCCCATTTCTGTAGCTCTGTGCCTTTGTCCTGGCTGACTCTCATTGCCTTAGATTCCCTTAGATTCTTAGAATCCCTGTTTTCTGCCAAGACTCAGTTAAAGTTCCAGTTTCAACAGGAGGTCTTTCTGAGCTTCTCCCCCCATCATCTGTCAGAGACCCCTTCCCCCAGTTGTCTGTGACTCCCCTCTGAGATCATGGCGATTAGGTCCTGATCGGACTAAGAGAAACAAAGAACTGATCCCTGCGGCAAGCAGGCAGAGGACTCTGTTGGAGGTCAGTTTGGCTCTGTGGTCCCCCCATTTTGGGGGGTGGTCCCATCTGGGATCCAGGTGATAGGACTCTCCCTCCGGGGAAGTCTCCAGCAGTCTCACTATGCCATGTCTTGTCAGAAACCCAAGTCCTGTCCCTGAAGTTAAATTTTCCCTATATAATCTACTTGTGGAACATCCTGTGGCTACTATCATCCTCTGGGTCAGTCTGCCATGGCACTCTGCCTCTCCCTTTTCCTCCCCCCAGACACGTGGTATCTCCCCTAACTTTACTAGCTTCCCAACCTCACTTCTCCTGCTTAAAGCTAACTAACTGTTTTAGGGTGCTAAGTTACCTTTTCAAGACTTAGTCACCCAGCTCAGGACAAGTGCCAACCTCGTGGGGTGCTCTTTCTTCTGAGTAATTGGGAGTTCCACTGAGAACTTGTCTTTCCTTTGCTCTCTCTCTCTATTTTATATTTACCATTCCCAGTGTCTATCGTCCCTTCATTTTGTCTCTAACCACTTCCCCTAAATAAATCTATATTTTGCCAAAGAGAATAGTCATTGTGAATTATTCTCATGACTGAACCCCAACTTTTGCTTCCTGCCATCATTTTGAAGAGGGAATAGCTTCTAAGGGAAATATAGGGATGATGAAGACCCCTGACCTTAAAATGCTTTTGTCTAACAATCTGTCGATTATGCTGAAGTCTTTTGGCCTTAGGATAGTCCTACAAACATTAATGGCAGACAATCTGTTGGTCAGGGATCCCTGACAATACATCCCTTAGACCTGCCTGTCAGCCAGAAAATTAGCAAATAAGTAACAAATAAATAAGCTCTGGCCTCTAACTTTTCCTATAAATTTGCCTTTGTGTCCCTGGTTCTTTGCTAGATCCTTTGGAACTTAGCCCATTTCAATTGGCGTTACAATTACAGTAAACTCTGCCTCTTGATTTGGAGACGGGTTCAAGCCTTGCAGATTCTTGTGAGACACCTTGAGAATCGGGCTGTGGCCCCAAGCTCTTGTGGTCTCCTTTCCGAACCTCAACAATTTACTGCCAAACCCCACATCATGGATCACAAGATTTGGTTCTCAAACCCTTGGCTTTCTTCTTGACAGAAGGTAAGAAATGCAAACCCCAATATTTTTCCTGCTCCTCCTCGAAAGCTGGGAACCACTTTGCTCACTAGATAGGTAGAGATGGACTTGAAAATAGGGTAGTAAATGCATATCTCTACTTCTCTATGTTTAAGCGAAGGATTGGGGGGTTTTGGAGGTGTTTAAGTTTCCAATATTCAGAGGGAACTATCTAAGATTGAAAAAGCGCCCTTTTCTCTCTTATTTCTGTCTCTGTGCTTGCATTTTTGCCAGTCCCAGACAGTTTGCCTTGTTTTTGCAATTCAAAGTTAAGTTTCTCTCCTTGAAGGAGAGATTCAGGGCCCAAGATTGTCAGCTTGATTAAAGATCTCTGCAGTTTGTGGTTGCATCCAGCCTCTCCAATGAATGGCAGGCTCCCCCAAACCCTTTCCCCAAATCCTGGAGTCAGCCTCAGTTTCTCTCTAGATGGGGATCTCACTTCCTGAATCCTAAAATCTTCTTGGGACCCCCAATACATACAATTTCAGCTTCTCCTTGGGAGATAATTCCCCACTTCTCTCTCCAGACTGAGACTGTCTCCAGTGGCTTAGGTAAATCTGGGGTTTTGTACCTTAAGATCTTTCCCCTTTCCCTCCAAATGAATTGGCCATAGAATAAAAGAACCCTTAAAATTAATTGAGGAAAATGGGATGAAATTGTATCCAACAAATAATTTGTTCCATTGTTGAAAAACTGGTTCTTCTGGCATAAACTTTTGCAGTCAAACTAATTTATATATTGTAAGGAAAGATAGAAGTAGTCTTCTGTATATTTTTATAATATAATGTATATTCAAATATTTTGCCACTGATAGACATACATCTGTGCCATAGAAACATCATAAACATTTTTCCTTTCAGATTAATTCTGAAAAAGATCTAATTCCAGTTAGATTAAGTACTTTAAATTGATTTACATTCATTCTGCCTAAATTCATTTAGAACTAACCCTAATTAAGCTGTGAATTTGGTATCTTGAATGTAAGTTCAGCTAATTTGTCGGTTCGTCATTTTAGCTTTGAATGAGTATTTCTCCTTTTTCCATTGAAAATTGTGATCCTCTCCCATATGGATTTTCAGGAAATAATCTGCTTGAATTTGACCAATTGTTCTAGATCCATGATCCTGCTTGGACAATCTCATGCTCTTGCTGATGGTTAATGGAAAGTCATCCAATTTAATTAAAGGTTCTACTAAAACAGCAAATGATAATGCAGTTGAAATTCCGGCTTTTATCATAGCTGAGTTCTCCCTAGAAAGTTGCCATTTCTAATGCTTTAATATTGACTTTCAAAAATTATCTTTACTAATTCATCCCTAAGTGACCATTCATTGTTGGTGGGATTTTCGTGGCTGAATTAGTAATGATAATGAAAACTGCTAAGTTACTAAATCCTAAGTTTCCAGGTCAAATCCTTGCTAGGTGACCAGAAAAGTAGCTCCCTCTTTTAAGTAAGATGTGTTTTAGTTGCAGAATGTCAACTTTATCCACATGATGAGCTATGTCCCTTTCCAACTTGAGGAAGTCTTGGTTCCAGTGAAAGAGACCTTTAGCCCTTGAACCTAGAATTTCTGTTCCCCAAAAGTGGAAAAGGAGGAAATGTCTAGTCAAGGATCATGAAGCAATTAAAACCTTTTTGCTCTTTAAAGAAAATCCCCTACCCTAACTTATCTTCTTTAACTTTCTTTTACCTTCTTGATGATTATTTGAATTGATAACTATATAAATTGTGAATTTGCTAGACCTTCAGAGTCCAGCCTGAAACCCACTGATTTCTCCTTTACTTAAATATAAGGGGATCCCCCAATTTTAAGTCCCATTCCTCCAGGTAGTGGAGCTCTTTGGGGGAAACCTGGTATTTTTTTTCCTCAAGACTCATTAATCACTTAGCAAAACTGGGAGCTAGTGATTGGATTTATTCAGGGCATGCCCATGAATCTAGTCATTTTACCATTTCTGGTGGGGACCCCACTTTTTCTAGGACTATGGGAGTCAGCTATGAGCCCTGGGACTGGGACTCTCTAGTCAAAGGTACTTTTTGGTAAGGAGAATTCTCAGGAGGCCTGACTTCTCTTTGAAATTATAATTGGATTTTTGCAAATAGCTTTTAGTTAGCTCTTTTAGCTAAAAGAGTAGAAGGATTGTGGATAACTTTTTCTAGGAGTTAGGGACCCTAGGTTTTGAGCCCCTCCCTCATTCCTGAAGGCCTCCTAAGCCATAAAAACTAGTTTTGAGATAGGGAAAGTTTTTAACTGGCAGATCCTAAAAAACCTGACATATATCTGAAAACCTAGAACTGACCACTTTGGGTCTACAGAAATAGTTAAAGTTCTGGAACTGCTAAAACATTTTAGCAATTCTGGGGGTTTGGAGACTAATCATTAAGTATTTTGTCACTAATTGACATTTCTTCTTAATTGATTCAAAAGGAAATGCATTGCTATGGAACTTAATAAACACTAATTGATAAATAATGGTTATTTCTGGAATTATAGAACTGAAATTTGGCTTGTAACTAAAAGCTTTCTGCAGTCCTGAAAGGCTTGCTGAAAAGCTGCAGAAAGAAAAAGCCCCCTCTCTGTGGGATTTTCCATGCTTCTCTCCCTTAGAGAGGCTTGTCTTGGCTAACCTGGATTCTTTTTGGAGTTTATGCCGTTACCCCAACATTTTTTATATAATTCCCCAGCATTTCTGGCATGCAAGGTAATCAGTAAGCCACAAACTCCCAGCGGGACATCTGGCTCCAAAATTCTTTGACCATATTTCCCAGGACCCTAAAGTCTTTTTTTCTCCTTTTTTTTCCCACCAATTTCTTAAAGTTCTTCTTATAGCCCTTGCTCTGGAAATGGGAACTCTGCATGTTCCATGTGTGTGTGTGTGTGTGTGTGTGTGTGTGTGTGTGTGTGTGTGTGTGTGTGTAAATAAAAGGGTATGACCTTTTTAAAAGGGTACCCTTTTATGACTTATGACTTATACGAAAGCTTGCTTAGATAAGATGCTTAGATTACTGCCTAGTAATGCAAGGTACTGCTAAGAGAAGTTTGTTAAGTTTCTGGTTAACTGAAAATTCTCTGAAAATGGTTATTTCAAAACCCATTTAGCAAATTATCTAACACTTATTAAGTGCATCGTGGTCTCATTGTTTACTGCCTTCCACCATATCAGCCCTGAGAGAGATAGTTTTAGGCACTTATAATGATTTGTAGGCTTTGTTCCTTTCTGATATGGGATTGGGCTATTTGAGAAAAAAAGGGGGAGACTGTAACGTGCTCTCCTGGCAGTTACAATTACTAGTCTGTCCTAGACCCACCAGAGTACCTTTGACCACTGTCCTCTGCAGTGTGAGCTCTACCCGGCTCGCCTCCTCTGAGGCCTTCTAAGGTCTCTGGCCACAATCTCTTGAATCTATAGCTTAATCACCGGTAGCGCACTCAAGAACAACCACGTGTAATCTTAAAAGCCTTTATTATACCTACTCACATGATGCCCTGACTGATGCCCTGACTTGTTGGTTCCCGAGTGAACACCTGGTCAGAAGACCCACGTGTTCACTACCAAAACCCTTACCTCTTTCGGCTCCATCAGCTTGGCTCAGCTACCCCAGGCTAGGGATCCAGGGTGAAGAACGTCAGGTTAAAGAGAGCGCCTGCTGTCTGCAGTGGGCTTATAAAGGGCCTGTGAGGTCACACATACAGCCAATCAGCGAGAGAGTCACCCATTACGAAGCTATCTCAGTGTGGCCAGGATCCCACCCACAGGGCAGTCCTAATATCCACAGAAATTACTTCCAGGCCTCAATGATGCGCTGTGGCGCAGCCCATTTAAAGGGCCCTTACAGGGGACTATAATATTTTTTCTCAAGTTTCAATCCAGGTATGGATGAGGTCCAATAAATGAGAAAATCTGCCATCCCAGAGAAATGCCACAGAATTTCAGAAGGTGGAGCTTTGTTCATGTGCGTAAGGATGCTTTTTGAGCTCTACTTGAGGTCAGACCTTCTAACTTGATCCCCCAAATTGTGTACCTTTCTATAGGAATTATTCCCACCAGAATTTGACCAGTTTCAGGGATCTGACCCAGAATTCGCTGGACAATTCACTTCAATCACCTCCTGGCCCACCCCTCCAAATCAGCTCTATTCACATCACATCCCTGGGGACTCCTTGTGGATCATGTATACACTCACAGCTGCACACGTTGTCCTCCCCACTGGTGCTTGAGCAGTCGTTCCCTAAGGAGGAGAGGTTTGAATCTCGGTCTCCTGTGTCCAGGCCCATGGGTCCTTCTAAGATATTACTGCTCTTGAGGTTTAGAGGACTGTGGGCTGAGGTGGACTTTGGGGCTCACCCACTCCAACTTCACTTGAGATGGGAAACCAAGGTCTGGAAAGGGAGATGGCTCACCATCTTACACCCCAGACAGTAAAATTCCAAGCTGGGCTTCTTCCCCAAATTCTGTTTTTTTTTCTCTTGTTATTTTGTCCTGGTTTAAAAAAATACAACAGGGTTTAAAGTGGGGGGAATAAAGTTGTCAGTTCTCTGGGTGATGCATAACAAGTTTCAATTTGTGACTAATAGGGAGAAAATTGTGGCTTTGGAAGACGCAATTTCATAATTTGCAGGAAATCATTTTTACTGAGTATGATTTTCTGTTTCTTAATACCAGCTGTTTCTGGTCTCAGGGGACAGTCCTTGAAGCTGGGCCACTAGCCCAGGATGGCCTCTGGCGGAAGGTAACTGTTCTGAAACACAACAAAGCATTGAACTTGGACTTGGAAGCATGAGTTCTGGATCTGTGGGACTTGCTAGTTGTGTGACTCTAAGCAAATGACTTTTCCTCTCCAAGACTCAATTCCTAATCTGTAAAATGGGTATGATAATACCCATGAGTAGTGACTCACTTGTTGTGAGGAATTTACTTTGCAAATGGCAGAGTAATAGAAATGTGAACTATTAGCCCACCATATATCGTCTATTCGGATGGGGATTTTCTGGTTTTTCAATCTTACTTCAGGCTAGGAGAGGCAGTATAATTTAATGCATCATCTCCTGGCTAGTGGCCAAAGGAAGATATCATCTCCAAAAGCTGATGAGATGCACTAAGCAGCAGACTTCCTTGAGGTGATGGGGCTAGCGGAGCTCCTTTTTCATGGGGTTTTCTTCCACTGGCCTCCCTAAAATGAGACTATGAGATGTCTCTGGGTCTCCTTTTAGTTAACAATAACATGGTAAGTGTCTAATAAATGCTAACAAACATTCATTAGGTGCCTACTAAGTACCAAAAATTATGCTAAGTGCTGGGAATACAAATACAAAGCAAAAACAAACAAGTTCCTGCCCTCCAGGAGCTAATGAAGGAAGCAACCTTCCTTCATACATGATACAGGTATAGTAGGGGGGAAGGAGGCTTTAGAAGGGAAGGCTCAAGTGCTGGGGGCACTAGGAAGGGCTCTTATGGAAGGCCGGAGGTCACGTGGGTCATGAGAGAAGCCAGGAGAACCAAAAAGCCCAGCCAAGAGGAGAGCATCCCCAGCTTAGGGTCCAGCCAGTCCAAAAGCACACACGCAGACAAGCTGTGCTGCAGGGGAGCATCAAGGGGCCTGTACCTGAGAGAGCCTGGTAGGGGAGTGCCGGAAGTGAAGACTGGAAGGAAGGGGGTAAGTGCAAAGAGCCTTCAGTGTCAAACAGAGGCTTTGTATTTGATTCTGGAGGCAGAGGAGCTAATAGTTGAAAAGTGAACAGTGTCTGCTATATAAATGCTAGACATGATGATGATAATGAATAGGGAGCCACTAGAGTGGGGTGTGGTGTGTGTGTGTGTGTGTGGACAGAGAGAGAGAGAGAGAGAGAGAGAGAGAGAGAGAGAGAGAGGAGAGAGAGAGAGAGAGAGAGAGAGAGAGAGAGAGAGAGAAAGAGAGACAGAGAGAGAGAGAGAGAGAGACAGAGAGACAGAGAGAGAAGAAGCAGAGAGAGAGAGACAGAGAGGAAGGAGAGAAAGGGGAGAGAGAGAGAGAGAGAGAGACAGAGAGAGAGAGAGAGAGAGACAGAGAGAGACAGAGAGAGACAGAGAGAGAAAGAAGCAGAGAGAGAGAGACAGAGAGGAAGGAGAGAAAGGGAGAGAGAGAGAGAGAGAGAGAGAGAGACAGAGAGAGAGAGAGAGAGACAGAGAGAGACAGAGAGAGACAGAGAGAGAAAGAAGCAGAGAGAGAGAGAGACAGAGAGGAAGGAGAGAAAGGGGAGAGAGAGAGAGAGAAGAGAGAGAGAGAGAGAGAGAGAGAGAGAGAGAGAAGAGAGAGAGAGAGAGACAGAGAGACAGAGAGACAGAGAGACAGAGAGAGACAGAGAGAGACAGAGAGACAGAGAGACAGAGAGAGAAGAAGCAGAGAGAGAGAGACA
>NC_133618.1:631913762-631916262 GCF_048593235.1 Sminthopsis crassicaudata
CTTTTCTCACATAATAAGAGCTTAATAAATGTTAGGTCTTGAACTTGAATGGAAATGGTAGCTCTGCCTCTGAGCTTAACCAGGAGGACTCTCAGTTTCCTGACGACCTGTGCTTGTGGCTGGTCCCTCAGGATGCTCCATACTCATTGCATACAACAAACACATACCTAGAACTCGAAATGCCCCTTATCTTACCCCCACATAGAGATTTTCAGAGTGGAGCCATTTACTATGAAGCCTTTTTAAAGCTCAGGAACGTGACAGGCAAGCAAAGTTTTTACATGAGAGGTTACCCCATGATTTAGCTAAACATTTCTCCTACCAGATATCTCCCAAATGGGCATATGTCTTTGTGGTCCTATTAGATATTTCTATGACTCACAGGAGATCTAATAGCTAGTCAACACTTCCCTTTTCCTTCCATAAAACCGGATGATTCTTATGTCATTGCACTGATTTATCTTATTTTGCGCATTTGGAATTAGAAATTTTTCAAGTGTGGCAATATGCAAATCCAGGGTTTTTTCTCTACAGTAACCAGAGGAAAACTTCTTATGAACCACATAGCACAACTAAATTAAAATCTCAGTTTCATTCTCTGTAGAAATGAAAATGATAATCTGGAGCCTGGTGGTCTCTAAGGGCCCTTTTAACTCTTGACACTCTTCTTCCCATCCTCTTCATGGTTCAAGACCTAGCTCAGGTTTTCCCTTTCCAGGAAGACCCATGGTGATTCATTTTATGATTAAAAAAAGCAACAATAACAATAACAAAAAAAAAAAACAACCTTACCTTAATCAGTAAGTCACAGAGGGCCTACTTATCCCATTTATATACAGGTAGCAATAAAAAATGTACCTTGAAGCCAACATTAACTCCCTCTCTCCAGGCATGAGTGCTTCTCAGCTCTGCTCCCATGAATGTTTGCTGTGATCAGACCAGAGAGACCCTGACCCGTTTTGTTTCACACTTTTGGACTCTTTAAACTCTGATCTGGGAGACCTGGGAAAAAGGCTTCCCTCCTCTGGAGTTAGCTACAAGGAGGACTTGTGCTTTAGCTGCCATGGGCTCATTGCAGCCCCAAGGAGATGGGTACCAGGTGCTCCCTCCAGCCCTCAGGGAGAGGAGCACTGACTCCCTACTAAGGCTGAGAGTGGATCATCCCATTTTAAAATCCCATGGATCCTCCTCTGCCTATTGAGAAATTTAAAATTTAAAAATGTATTAGTCATGGTATAGTATAGTATCTCCCTATTTGTTTCTGTTTCCTTCTGAACCTCTTTGATTTCTTTTGTGTATTTTAAGAATGTTTTTTACTGTTTTCTTTTCTTTTTCTATCTTTTTCACCCATTAATTTTCTCACCAAACCAACTTGTGATAAACAACTAAGCAAAATAAATCAATTCATTGTCAGTGTCTTAAAATGTATGCACTTCTAGACTATTGATTCTGTAACTCCCTAATGATTCCCACTTGCCCCTAGAGTCCAATATGAATGCATCTGGCTAATTTTTTTTATTTAAGCTTTTTATTTTCAAAACATGTGTATGGATAATTTGTCAACACTGACCCTTGCATAGCCTTGTCTTTCAGATTTTCCCCTCCTTCCCCCACCCTCTCCCCTAGATGGCAAGCAACCTATTATACGTTAAACATGTTAAAATACATGTTAAATCCAATATGTATAAGCATATTTATACAATTCTTTTGCTTTGGCTAACTTTTAAAGGCCTTCCAATCCAGCCCAGTCTACCTTTCCAGTCCTTTCATGCTTCATTTTCTTTCCTCACTCTCTAGCCACCCAAGCTTGTTGAATCCCTCTTCACCTCCACCTCTTGGAATTTCTTGTTTCCTTCAAGTTTCTGCTGAGTGTTGCCTTCTACATGCAGCTTTTCCTGATTCCCCAGCTCCTCCTCGCCCCAATATTTATCTTTTATGTATTAGGACTTTTTTGATTTATGTACTTGTTGCCTACTTGATAGAGTATAAGCTCCTTTAGGGAAGGGAACAGTTCACTTTTGTCTTTGCATCATTAGTGTCTAAGATTTTGTAGATAATAATAATAAAAACACTTACTACATGCTAAGTACCATGCAAAGCACTTTGCAAATATTATATCATTTGATCCTTATAACAATCCTAGGAAATAGGTAGTGTTATTAGCTTTCTTTTACAAATGAGGAAACTGAGGCAAATAGAAGTTTTTAAATGATTTGTTCAAGGTTACACAACTAGTGAGTGTCTGAGGTTGGATTTGAACTCAACAATAAAGGACCTGAGAACTTTTCTACCGCATTTGAGTCTAATTAGGAAGCCCCCTCCTGCAACTGACACAAGTTACTTTTCAATCAAAGCATTTTTAGAGTATAAAATCTTGCCATTTTAACCCCAACTTTGAGAATATTCCCTTCCTGACACACATCTCTTACCCATCTATTGCATATGGGGACAAACTTCTGTTTATATTGCCATTGTGTACACGTTTGCATTATTTACTTGC